>NC_086451.1:22614905-22895322 GCF_028390025.1 Pseudophryne corroboree | reverse complement strand
TAGGCTGCAGAGAGGGGGTTAGGTTAGGCTGCAGAGAGGGAGGTTAGGGTTAGGCTGCAGAGAGGGGGGTTAGGGTTAGGCTGCAGAGAGGGGGTTAGGGTTAGGCTGCAGAGAGGGGGGTTAGGTTAGGCTGCAGAGAGGGGGGTTAGGGTTAGGCTGCAGAGAGGCTGCAGAGAGGGGGGGGTTAGGGTTAGGCTGCAGAGAGGGGGGGTTAGGGTTAGGCTGCAGAGAGGGGGGGTTAGGGTTAGGCTGCAGAGAGGGGGAGGTTAGGGTTAGGCTGCAGAGAGGGGAGGTTAGGGTTAGGCTGCAGAGAGGGAGGTTAGGGTTAGGCTGCAGAGAGGGGGGTTAGGGTTAGGCTGCAGAGAGGGGGGGTTAGGGTTAGGCTGCAGAGAGGGAGGTTAGGGTTAGGCTGCAGAGAGGGGGGGTTAGGGTTAGGCTGCAGAGAGGGGGGGTTAGGGTTAGGCTGCAGAGAGGGGAGGTTAGGGTTAGGCTGCAGAGAGAGGGGGGTTAGGGTTAGGCTGCAGAGAGGGGGGGTTAGGGTTAGGCTGCAGAGAGGGGGGGGTTAGGGTTAGGCTGCAGAGAGGGGGGTTAGGGTTAGGCTGCAGAGAGGGAGGTTAGGGTTAGGCTGCAGAGAGGGGGGTTAGGGTTAGGCTGCAGAGAGGGGGGTTAGGGTTAGGCTGCAGAGAGGGAGGTTAGGGTTAGGCTGCAGAGAGGGGGGGTTAGGGTTAGGCTGCAGAGAGGGAGGTTAGGGTTAGGCTGCAGAGAGGGGGGTTAGGGTTAGGCTGCAGAGAGGGGGGTTAGGGTTAGGCTGCAGAGAGGGGGGGGTTAGGGTTAGGCTGCAGAGAGGGGGGTTAGGGTTAGGCTGCAGAGAGGGTGGTGTTAGGGTTAGGCTGCAGAGAGGGGGGGTTAGGGTTAGGCTGCAGAGAGGGGGGGGTTAGGCTGCAGAGAGGGGGGGTTAGGGTTACGGGATGCGGGAGGTTAGGGTTAGGCTGCAGAGAGGGGGGGGGGGTTAGGGTTAGGCTGCAGAGAGGGGAGGTTAGGGTTAGGCTGCAGAGAGGGGGGTTAGGGTTAGGCTGCAGAGAGAGGGAGGTTAGGGTTAGGCTGCAGAGAGGGGGGTTAGGGTTAGGCTGCAGAGAGGGGGGTTAGGGTTAGGCTGCAGAGAGGGGGGGTTAGGGTTAGGCTGCAGAGAGGGGAGGTTAGGGTTAGGCTGCAGAGAGGGGGGTTAGGGTTAGGCTGCAGAGAGGGGGGGGGTTAGGGTTAGGCTGCAGAGAGGGGAGGTTAGGGTTAGGCTGCAGAGAGGGGGGTTAGGGTTAGGCTGCAGAGAGAGGGAGGTTAGGGTTAGGCTGCAGAGAGGGGGGGGTTAGGGTTAGGCTGCAGAGAGGGGGCTTAGGGTTAGGCTGCAGAGAGGGGGGGTTAGGGTTAGGCTGCAGAGAGGGAGGTTAGGGTTAGGCTGCAGAGGGGGGGGTTAGGGTTAGGCTGCAGAG
Source organism: Pseudophryne corroboree (assembly GCF_028390025.1). NCBI lineage: Eukaryota > Metazoa > Chordata > Amphibia > Anura > Myobatrachidae > Pseudophryne > Pseudophryne corroboree. Next base: position 22,893,838 of record NC_086451.1, on the reverse strand, counting down.
AGGGAGGTTAGGGTTAGGCTGCAGAGAGCGGGGTTAGGGTTAGGCTGCAGAAGAGGGAGGGTTAGGGTTAGGCTGCAGAGAGGGAGGTTAGGGTTAGGATGCAGAGAGAGGGGTTAGGGTTAGGCTGCAGAGAGGAAGGTTAGGGTTAGGCTGCAGAGAGGGGGGGTTAGGGTTAGGCTGCAGAGAGGGGGGGTTAGGGTTAGGCTGCAGAGAGGGGGGTTAGGGTTAGGCTGCAGAGAGGGGGGGTTAGGGTTAGGCTGCAGAGAGGGGGGGTTAGGGTTAGGCTGCAGAGAGGGGCGGTTTGGGTACGGGATGGGGGGAGGTTAGGGTTAGGTTGCAGAGAGGGGGGTTAGGGTTAGGCTGCAGAGAGGGGGGTTAGGCTGCAGAGAGGGGGGGTTAGGGTACGGGATGGGGGAGGTTAGGGTTAGGCTGCAGAGAGGGGGGTTAGGGTTAGGCTGCAGAGAGGGGAGGTTAGGGTTAGGCTGCAGAGAGGGGGGTTAGGGTTAGGCTGCAGAGAGGGGAGTTAGGGTTAGGCTGCAGAGAGAGGGAGGTTAGGGTTAGGCTGCAGAGAGGGGGGTTAGGGTTAGGCTGCAGAGAGGGGGGTTAGGGTTAGGCTGCAGAGAGGGGGGGTTAGGGTTAGGCTGCAGAGAGGGAGGTTAGGGTTAGGCTGCAGAGAGGGGGGTTAGGGTTAGGCTGCAGAGAGGGTGGTTAGGGTTAGGCTGCAGAGAGTGGGGTTAGGGTTAGGCTGCAGAGAGGGGGGTTAGGGTTAGGCTGCAGAGAGGGGGGTTAGGGTTAGGCTGCAGAGAGGGGGGGTTAGGGTACGGGATGGGGGAGGGGAGGGATAGGCTGCAGAGAGGGGGGGTTAGGGTTAGGCTGCAGAGAGGGGGGGTTAGGCTGCAGAGAGGGGGGGTTAGGGTACGGGATGGGGGAGGTTAGGGTTAGGCTGCAGAGAGGGGGGGGTTAGGGTTAGGCTGCAGAGAGGGCAGGTTAGGGTTAGGCTGCAGAGAGGGGGGGTTAGGGTTAGGCTGCAGAGAGGGGGGGTTAGGGTACGGGATGGGGGAGGTTAGGGTTAGGCTGCATAGAGGGGGGGTTAGGGTTAGGCTGCAGAGAGGGGAGGTTAGGGTTAGGCTGCAGAGAGGGGGGATTAGGGTTAGGCTGCAGAGAGAGGGAGGTTAGGGTTAGGCTGCAGAGAGGGGGGTTAGGGTTAGGCTGCAGAGAGGGGAGGTTAGGGTACGGGATGGGGGAGGTTAGGGTTAGGCTGCAAAGAGGGGGGGTTAGGGTTAGGCTGCAGAGAGGGGGGTTAGGGTTAGGCTGCAGAGAGGGGGGTTAGGGTTAGGCTGCAGAGAGGGAGGTTAGGGTTAGGCTACAGGGAGGGGGGTTAGGGTTAGGCTGCAGAGAGGGGGGTTAGGGTTAGGCTGCAGAGAGGCTGCAGAGAGGGGGGGGGTTAGGGTTAGGCTGCAGAGAGGGGGGGTTAGGGTTAGGCTGCAGAGAGGGAGGTTAGGGTTAGGCTGCAGAGAGGGGGGTTAGGGTTAGGCTGCAGAGAGGGGGGTTAGGTTTAGGCTGCAGAGAGGGGGGTTAGGGTTAGGCTGCAGAGAGGGGGGTTAGGGTTAGGCTGCAGAGAGGCTGCAGAGAGGGGGGGGGTTAGGGTTAGGCTGCAGAGAGGGGGGGTTAGGGTTAGGCTGCAGAGAGGGAGGTTAGGGTTAGGCTGCAGAGAGGCTGCAGAGAGGGGGGGTTAGGGTTAGGCTGCAGAGAGGGGGGGTTAGGGTTAGGCTGCAGAGAGGGAGGTTAGGGTTAGGCTGCAGAGAGGGGGGTTAGGGTTAGGCTGCAGAGAGGGGGGTTAGGGTTAGGCTGCAGAGAGGGGGGTTAGGGTTAGGCTGCAGAGAGGGGGGTTAGGGTTAGGCTGCAGAGAGGGGGGTTAGGGTTAGGCTGCAGAGAGGGGGGTTAGGGTTAGGCTGCAGAGAGGCTGCAGAGAGGGGGGGGGTTAGGGTTAGGCTGCAGAGAGGGGGGGTTAGGGTTAGGCTGCAGAGAGGAGGTTAGGTTTAGGCTGCAGAGAGGCTGCAGAGAGGGGGGGGGTTAGGGTTAGGCTGCAGAGAGGGGGGGGTTAGGGTTAGGCTGCAGAGAGGGAGGTTAGGGTTAGGCTGCAGAGAGGGGGGTTAGGGTTAGGCTGCAGAGAGGGGGGTTAGGGTTAGGCTGCAGAGAGGGAGGTTAGGGTTAGGCTGCAGAGAGGGGGGTTAGGGTTAGGCTGCAGAGAGGGGGGTTAGGGTTAGGCTGCAGAGAGGGGGTTAGGTTAGGGTTAGGCTGCAGAGAGGGGGGTTAGGGTTAGGCTGCAGAGAGGCTGCAGAGAGGGGGGGGTTAGGGTTAGGCTGCAGAGAGGGGGGGTTAGGGTTAGGCTGCAGAGAGGGGGGGTTAGGGGTTAGGCTGCAGAGAGGGGGAGGTTAGGGTTAGGCTGCAGAGAGAGGGAGGTTAGGGTTAGGCTGCAGAGAGGGAGGTTAGGGTTAGGCTGCAGAGAGGGGGGTTAGGGTTAGGCTGCAGAGAGGGGGGGGTTAGGGTTAGGCTGCAGAGAGGGAGGTTAGGGTTAGGCTGCAAAGAGGGGGGTTAGGGTTAGGCTGCAGAGAGGGGGGTTAGGGTTAGGCTGCAGAGAGGGAGGTTAGGGTTAGGCTGCAGAGAGAGGGAGGTTAGGGTTAGGCTGCAGAGAGGGGGGTTAGGGTTAGGCTGCAGAGAGGGGGGTTAGGGTTAGGCTGCAGAGGGGGGGGTTAGGGTTAGGCTGCAGAGAGGGAGGTTAGGGTTAGGCTGCAGAGAGGGGGGTTAGGGTTAGGCTGCAGAGAGGGGGGTTAGGGTTAGGCTGCAGAGAGGGAGGTTAGGGTTAGGCTGCAGAGAGGGGGGTTAGGGTTAGGCTGCAGAGAGGGAGGTTAGGGTTAGGCTGCAGAGAGGGGGGGTTAGGGTTAGGCTGCAGAGAGGGGGGTTAGGGTTAGGCTGCAGAGAGGGGGGTTAGGGTTAGGCTGCAGAGAGGGGGGGTTAGGGTTAGGCTGCAGAGAGGGTGGTGTTAGGGTTAGGCTGCAGAGAGGGGGGGTTAGGGTTAGGCTGCAGAGAGGGGGGGGGTTAGGCTGCAGAGAGGGGGGGTTAGGGTACGGGATGCGGGAGGTTAGGGTTAGGCTGCAGAGAGGGGGGGGTTAGGGTTAGGCTGCAGAGAGGGGAGGTTAGGGTTAGGCTGCAGAGAGGGGGGTTAGGGTTAGGCTGCAGAGAGGGAGGTTAGGGTTAGGCTGCAGAGAGGGGGGTTAGGGTTAGGCTGCAGAGAGGGGGGTTAGGGTTAGGCTGCAGAGAGGGGGGGTTAGGGTTAGGCTGCAGAGAGGGGGGGTTAGGGTTAGGCTGCAGAGAGGGGCGGTTTGGGTACGGGATGCGGGAGGTTAGGGTTAGGCTGCAGAGAGGGGGGGGTTAGGGTTAGGCTGCAGAGAGGGAGGTTAGGGTTAGGCTGCAGAGAGGGGGGTTAGGGTTAGGCTGCAGAGAGGGGGGTTAGGGTTAGGCTGCAGAGAGGGGAGGTTAGGGTTAGGCTGCAGAGAGGGGGGTTAGGGTTAGGCTGCAGAGAGGGGGGGGGTTAGGGTTAGGCTGCAGAGAGGGGAGGTTAGGGTTAGGCTGCAGAGAGGGGGGGTTAGGGTTAGGCTGCAGAGAGAGGGAGGTTAGGGTTAGGCTGCAGAGAGGGGGGTTAGGGTTAGGCTGCAGAGAGGGGGGCTTAGGGTTAGGCTGCAGAGAGGGGGGGTTAGGGTTAGGCTGCAGAGAGGGAGGTTAGGGTTAGGCTGCAGAGGGGGGGGTTAGGGTTAGGCTGCAGAGAGGGAGGTTAGGGTTAGGCTGCAGAGAGCGGGGTTAGGGTTAGGCTGCAGAAAGGGAGGTTAGGGTTAGGCTGCAGAGAGGGAGGTTAGGTTTAGGATGCAGAGAGAGGGGTTAGGGGTTAGGCTGCAGAGAGGAAGGTTAGGGTTAGGCTGCAGAGAGGGGGGTTAGGGTTAGGCTGCAGAGAGGGGGGTTAGGGTTAGGCTGCAGAGAGGGGGGTTAGGGTTAGGCTGCAGAGAGGGGGGGTTAGGGTTAGGCTGCAGAGAGGGGGGGGTTAGGGTTAGGCTGCAGAGAGGGGCGGTTTGGGTACGGGATGGGGGAGGTTAGGGTTAGGTTGCAGAGAGGGGGGGTTAGGGTTAGGCTGCAGAGAGGGGGGTTAGGCTGCAGAGAGGGGGGGTTAGGGTACGGGATGGGGGAGGTTAGGGTTAGGCTGCAGAGAGGGGGGGGTTAGGGTTAGGCTGCAGAGAGGGGAGGTTAGGGTTAGGCTGCAGAGAGGGGGGGTTAGGGTTAGGCTGCAGAGAGGGGAGTTAGGGTTAGGCTGCAGAGAGAGGGAGGTTAGGGTTAGGCTGCAGAGAGGGGGGTTAGGGTTAGGCTGCAGAGAGGGGGGTTAGGGTTAGGCTGCAGAGAGGGGGGGTTAGGGTTAGGCTGCAGAGAGGGAGGTTAGGGTTAGGCTGCAGAGAGGGGGGTTAGGGTTAGGCTGCAGAGAGGGGTGGTTAGGGTTAGGCTGCAGAGAGTGGGGGTTAGGGTTAGGCTGCAGAGAGGGGGGTTAGGGTTAGGCTGCAGAGAGGGGGGTTAGGGTTAGGCTGCAGAGAGGGGGGGTTAGGGTACGGGATGGGGGAGGGGAGGGATAGGCTGCAGAGAGGGGGGGTTAGGGTTAGGCTGCAGAGAGGGGGGGTTAGGCTGCAGAGAGGGGGGGTTAGGGTACGGGATGGGGGAGGTTAGGGTTAGGCTGCAGAGAGGGGGGGTTAGGGTTAGGCTGCAGAGAGGGCAGGTTAGGGTTAGGCTGCAGAGAGGGGGGGTTAGGGTTAGGCTGCAGAGAGGGGGGGTTAGGGTACGGGATGGGGGAGGTTAGGGTTAGGCTGCATAGAGGGGGGGTTAGGGTTAGGCTGCAGAGAGGGGAGGTTAGGGTTAGGCTGCAGAGAGGGGGATTAGGGTTAGGCTGCAGAGAGAGGGAGGTTAGGGTTAGGCTGCAGAGAGGGGGGGTTAGGGTTAGGCTGCAGAGAGGGGAGGTTAGGGTACGGGATGGGGGAGGTTAGGGTTAGGCTGCAAAGAGGGGGGTTAGGGTTAGGCTGCAGAGAGGGGGGGGTTAGGGTTAGGCTGCAGAGAGGGGGGTTAGGGTTAGGCTGCAGAGAGGGAGGTTAGGGTTAGGCTACAGGGAGGGGGGTTAGGGTTAGGCTGCAGAGAGGGGGGTTAGGGTTAGGCTGCAGAGAGGCTGCAGAGAGGGGGGGGGGTTAGGGTTAGGCTGCAGAGAGGGGGGGTTAGGGTTAGGCTGCAGAGAGGGAGGTTAGGGTTAGGCTGCAGAGAGGGGGGTTAGGGTTAGGCTGCAGAGAGGGGGGTTAGGTTTAGGCTGCAGAGAGGGGGGTTAGGGTTAGGCTGCAGAGAGGGGGGTTAGGGTTAGGCTGCAGAGAGGCTGCAGAGAGGGGGGGGGTTAGGGTTAGGCTGCAGAGAGGGGGGGTTAGGGTTAGGCTGCAGAGAGGGAGGTTAGGGTTAGGCTGCAGAGAGGCTGCAGAGAGGGGGGGTTAGGGTTAGGCTGCAGAGAGGGGGGGTTAGGGTTAGGCTGCAGAGAGGGAGGTTAGGGTTAGGCTGCAGAGAGGGGGGTTAGGGTTAGGCTGCAGAGAGGGGGGTTAGGGTTAGGCTGCAGAGAGGGGGGTTAGGGTTAGGCTGCAGAGAGGGGGGTTAGGGTTAGGCTGCAGAGAGGGGGGTTAGGGTTAGGCTGCAGAGAGGGGGGGTTAGGGTTAGGCTGCAGAGAGGCTGCAGAGAGGGGGGGGGTTAGGGTTAGGCTGCAGAGAGGGGGGGTTAGGGTTAGGCTGCAGAGAGGGAGGTTAGGTTTAGGCTGCAGAGAGGCTGCAGAGAGGGGGGGGGTTAGGGTTAGGCTGCAGAGAGGGGGGGTTAGGGTTAGGCTGCAGAGAGGGAGGTTAGGGTTAGGCTGCAGAGAGGGGGGTTAGGGTTAGGCTGCAGAGAGGGGGGTTAGGGTTAGGCTGCAGAGAGGGAGGTTAGGGTTAGGCTGCAGAGAGGGGGGTTAGGGTTAGGCTGCAGAGAGGGGGGTTAGGGTTAGGCTGCAGAGAGGGGGGTTAGGGTTAGGCTGCAGAGAGGGGGGTTAGGGTTAGGCTGCAGAGAGGCTGCAGAGAGGGGGGGGTTAGGGTTAGGCTGCAGAGAGGGGGGGTTAGGGTTAGGCTGCAGAGAGGGGGGGTTAGGGTTAGGCTGCAGAGAGGGGGAGGTTAGGGTTAGGCTGCAGAGAGAGGGAGGTTAGGGTTAGGCTGCAGAGAGGGAGGTTAGGGTTAGGCTGCAGAGAGGGGGGTTAGGGTTAGGCTGCAGAGAGGGGGGGTTAGGGTTAGGCTGCAGAGAGGGAGGTTAGGGTTAGGCTGCAAAGAGGGGGGTTAGGGTTAGGCTGCAGAGAGGGGGGTTAGGGTTAGGCTGCAGAGAGGGAGGTTAGGGTTAGGCTGCAGAGAGAGGGAGGTTAGGGTTAGGCTGCAGAGAGGGGGGTTAGGGTTAGGCTGCAGAGAGGGGGGTTAGGGTTAGGCTGCAGAGGGGGGGTTAGGGTTAGGCTGCAGAGAGGGAGGTTAGGGTTAGGCTGCAGAGAGGGGGGTTAGGGTTAGGCTGCAGAGAGGGGGGTTAGGGTTAGGCTGCAGAGAGGGAGGTTAGGGTTAGGCTGCAGAGAGGGGGGTTAGGGTTAGGCTGCAGAGAGGGAGGTTAGGGTTAGGCTGCAGAGAGGGGGGTTAGGGTTAGGCTGCAGAGAGGGGGGTTAGGGTTAGGCTGCAGAGAGGGGGGTTAGGGTTAGGCTGCAGAGAGGGGGGGGTTAGGGTTAGGCTGCAGAGAGGGTGGTGTTAGGGTTAGGCTGCAGAGAGGGGGGGTTAGGGTTAGGCTGCAGAGAGGGGGGGTTAGGCTGCAGAGAGGGGGGGGTTAGGGTACGGGATGCGGGAGGGTTAGGGTTAGGCTGCAGAGAGGGGGGGGTTAGGGTTAGGCTGCAGAGAGGGGAGGTTAGGGTTAGGCTGCAGAGAGGGGGGTTAGGGTTAGGCTGCAGAGAGGGAGGTTAGGGTTAGGCTGCAGAGAGGGGGGGTTAGGGTTAGGCTGCAGAGAGGGGGGGTTAGGGTTAGGCTGCAGAGAGGGAGGTTAGGGTTAGGCTGCAGAGAGGGGGGTTAGGGTTAGGCTGCAGAGAGGGAGGTTAGGGTTAGGCTGCAGAGAGGGGGGTTAGGGGTTAGGCTGCAGAGAGGGGGGTTAGGGTTAGGCTGCAGAGAGGGGGGTTAGGGTTAGGCTGCAGAGAGGGGGGGTTAGGGTTAGGCTGCAGAGAGGGTGGTGTTAGGGTTAGGCTGCAGAGAGGGGGGGTTAGGGTTAGGCTGCAGAGAGGGGGGGGTTAGGCTGCAGAGAGGGGGGGTTAGGGTACGGGATGCGGGAGGTTAGGGTTAGGCTGCAGAGAGGGGGGGGTTAGGGTTAGGCTGCAGAGAGGGGAGGTTAGGGTTAGGCTGCAGAGAGGGGGGTTAGGGTTAGGCTGCAGAGAGAGGGAGGTTAGGGTTAGGCTGCAGAGAGGGGGGTTAGGGTTAGGCTGCAGAGAGGGGGGTTAGGGTTAGGCTGCAGAGAGGGGGGGTTAGGGATAGGCTGCAGAGAGGGAGGTTAGGGTTAGGCTGCAGAGGGGGGGTTAGGGTTAGGCTGCAGAGAGGGGGGGGGTTAGGGTTAGGCTGCAGAGAGGGGAGGTTAGGGTTAGGCTGCAGAGAGGGGGGTTAGGGTTAGGCTGCAGAGAGAGGGAGGTTAGGGTTAGGCTGCAGAGAGGGGGGTTAGGGTTAGGCTGCAGAGAGGGGGCTTAGGGTTAGGCTGCAGAGAGGGGGGGTTAGGGTTAGGCTGCAGAGAGGGAGGTTAGGGTTAGGCTGCAGAGGGGGGGGGGTTAGGGTTAGGCTGCAGAGAGGGAGGTTAGGGTTAGGCTGCAGAGAGCGGGGTTAGGGGTTAGGCTGCAGAAAGGGGGGTTAGGGTTAGGCTGCAGAGAGGGAGGTTAGGTTTAGGATGCAGAGAGAGGGGTTAGGGTTAGGCTGCAGAGAGGAAGGTTAGGGTTAGGCTGCAGAGAGGGGGGTTAGGGTTAGGCTGCAGAGAGGGGGGTTAGGGTTAGGCTGCCAGAGAGGGGGGTTAGGGTTAGGCTGCAGAGAGGGGGGGTTAGGGTTAGGCTGCAGAGAGGGGGGGTTAGGGTTAGGCTGCAGAGAGGGGCGGTTTGGGTACGGGATGGGGGAGGTTAGGGTTAGGTTGCAGAGAGGGGGGGGTTAGGGTTAGGCTGCAGAGAGGGGGGGGTTAGGCTGCAGAGAGGGGGGGTTAGGGTACGGGATGGGGGAGGTTAGGGTTAGGCTGCAGAGAGGGGGGGTTAGGGTTAGGCTGCAGAGAGGGGAGGTTAGGGTTAGGCTGCAGAGAGGGGGGTTAGGGTTAGGCTGCAGAGAGGGGGAGTTAGGGTTAGGCTGCAGAGAGAGGGAGGTTAGGGTTAGGCTGCAGAGAGGGGGGTTAGGGTTAGGCTGCAGAGAGGGGGGGTTAGGCTGCAGAGAGGGGGGGGTTAGGGTTAGGCTGCAGAGAGGGAGGTTAGGGTTAGGCTGCAGAGAGGGGGGTTAGGGTTAGGCTGCAGAGAGGGTGGTTAGGGTTAGGCTGCAGAGAGTGGGGTTAGGGTTAGGCTGCAGAGAGGGGGGGTTAGGGTTAGGCTGCAGAGAGGGGGGTTAGGGTTAGGCTGCAGAGAGGGGGGGTTAGGGTACGGGATGGGGGAGGGTAGGGATAGGCTGCAGAGAGGGGGGGTTAGGGTTAGGCTGCAGAGAGGGGGGTTAGGCTGCAGAGAGGGGGGGTTAGGGTACGGGATGGGGGAGGTTAGGGTTAGGCTGCAGAGAGGGGGGGTTAGGGTTAGGCTGCAGAGAGGGCAGGTTAGGGTTAGGCTGCAGAGAGGGGGGGTTAGGGTTAGGCTGCAGAGAGGGGGGGTTAGGGTACGGGATGGGGGAGGTTAGGGTTAGGCTGCAGAGAGGGGAGGTTAGGGTTAGGCTGCAGAGAGGGGGGTTGGGGTTAGGCTGCAGATACGGGGGTTAGGGTTAGGCTGCAGAGAGGGGGGTTAAGGTTAGGCTGCAGAGAGGGGGGGTTTGGGTCAGGCTGCAGAGAGGGGAGGTTAGGGTTAGGCTACAGAGAGGGGGGGTTAGGGTTAGGCTGCAGAAAGGGGGGCTAGGGTTAGGCTGCAGAGAGGGGAGGTTAGGGTTAGGCTACAGAGAGGGGGGTTAGGGTTAGGCTGCAGAAAGGGGGGTTAGGGTTAGGCTGCAGAGAGGGGGGGTTAGGGTTAGGCTGCAGAGAGGGGGGTTAGGCTGCAGAGAGGGGGGGGTTAGGGTTAGGCTGCAGAGAGGGGAGGTTAGGGTAAGGCTGCAGAGAGGGGAGGTTAGGGTGAGGCTGCAGAGAGGGGGGTTAGGGTTAGGCTGCAGAGAGGGGGGTTAGGGTTAGGCTGCAGAGAGGGGGGCTTAGGGTTAGGCTGCAGAGAGGGGGGGTTAGGGTTAGGCTGCAGAGAGGGAGGTTAGGGTTAGGCTGCAGAGGGGGGGTTAGGGTTAGGCTGCAGAGAGGGGGGGGTTAGGGTTAGGCTGCAGAGAGGGGGGGGTTAGGCTGCAGAGAGGGGGGGTTAGGGTTAGGCTGCAGAGAGGGGGGGTTAGGGTTAGGCTGCAGAGAGGGGAGGTTAGGGTTAGGCTGCAGAGAGAGGGAGGTTAGGGTTAGGCTGCAGAGAGGGGGGTTAGGGTTAGGCTGCAGAGAGGGGGGTTAGGGTTAGGCTGCAGAGGGGGGGTTAGGGTTAGGCTGCAGAGAGGGAGGTTAGGGTTAGGCTGCAGAGAGGGGGGGTTAGGGTTAGGCTGCAGAGAGGGGGGTTAGGGTTAGGCTGCAGAGAGGGAGGTTAGGGTTAGGCTGCAGAGAGGGGGGGTTAGGGTTAGGCTGCAGAGAGGGAGGTTAGGGTTAGGCTGCAGAGAGGGGGGTTAGGGTTAGGCTGCAGAGAGGGGGGTTAGGGTTAGGCTGCAGAGAGGGGGGGTTAGGGTTAGGCTGCAGAGAGGGGGGTGTTAGGGGTTAGGCTGCAGAGAGGGGGGGTTAGGGTTAGGCTGCAGAGAGGGGGGGTTAGGCTGCAGAGAGGGGGGGTTAGGGTACGGGATGGGGGAGGTTAGGGTTAGGCTGCAGAGAGGGGGGGTTAGGGTTAGGCTGCAGAGAGGGGAGGTTAGGGTTAGGCTGCAGAGAGGGGGGTTAGGGTTAGGCTGCAGAGAGAGGGAGGTTAGGGTTAGGCTGCAGAGAGGGGGGTTAGGGTTAGGCTGCAGAGAGGGGGGGTTAGGGTTAGGCTGCAGAGAGGGGGGGTTAGGGTTAGGCTGCAGAGAGGGAGGTTAGGGTTAGGCTGCAGAGGGGGGGTTAGGGTTAGGCTGCAGAGAGGGGGGGGGGTTAGGGTTAGGCTGCAGAGAGGGGAGGTTAGGGTTAGGCTGCAGAGAGGGGGGTTAGGGTTAGGCTGCAGAGAGAGGGAGGTTAGGGGTTAGGCTGCAGAGAGGGGGGTTAGGGTTAGGCTGCAGAGAGGGGGCTTAGGGTTAGGCTGCAGAGAGGGGGGGGTTAGGGTTAGGCTGCAGAGAGGGAGGTTAGGGTTAGGCTGCAGAGGGGGGGTTAGGGTTAGGCTGCAGAGAGGGAGGTTAGGGTTAGGCTGCAGAGAGGGGGGTTAGGGTTAGGCTGCAGAGAGGGGGGGTTAGGGTTAGGCTGCAGAGAGGGAGGTTAGGGTTAGGCTGCAGAGAGGGGGGTTAGGGTTAGGCTGCAGAGAGGAAGGTTAGGGTTAGGCTGCAGAGAGGGGGGTTAGGCTGCAGAGAGGAGGGTTAGGGTTAGGCTGCAGAGAGGGGGGTTAGGGTTAGGCTGCAGAGAGGGGGGTTAGGGTTAGGCTGCAGAGAGGCTGCAGAGAGGGGGGGTTAGGGTTAGGCTGCAGAGAGGGGGGGTTAGGGTTAGGCTGCAGAGAGGGGGGGTTAGGGTTAGGCTGCAGAGAGGGGGGGTTAGGCTGCAGAGAGGGGGGGTTAGGGTACGGGATGGGGGAGGTTAGGGTTAGGCTGCATAGAGGGGGGGTTAGGGTTAGGCTGCAGAGAGGGGAGGTTAGGGTTAGGCTGCAGAGAGGGGGATTAGGGTTAGGCTGCAGAGAGAGGGAGGTTAGGGTTAGGCTGCAGAGAGGGGGGTTAGGGTTAGGCTGCAGAGAGGGGAGGTTAGGGTACGGGATGGGGGAGGTTAGGGTTAGGCTGCAAAGAGGGGGGGTTAGGGTTAGGCTGCAGAGAGGGGGGGGTTAGGCTGCAGAGAGGGGGGTTAGGGTTAGGCTGCAGAGAGGGAGGTTAGGGTTAGGCTGCAGAGAGGGGGGTTAGGGTTAGGCTGCAGAGAGGGGGGTTAGGGTTAGGCTGCAGAGAGGAGGGTTAGGGTTAGGCTGCAGAGAGGGGGGGGTTAGGGTTAGGCTGCAGAGAGGGGGGGTTAGGGTTAGGCTGCAGAGAGGGGAGGTTAGGGTTAGGCTGCAGAGGGGGGGTTAGGGTTAGGCTGCAGAGAGGGGGGGGGTTAGGGTTAGGCTGCAGAGAGGGGAGGTTAGGGTTAGGCTGCAGAGAGGGGGGGTTAGGGTTAGGCTGCAGAGAGAGGGAGGTTAGGGTTAGGCTGCAGAGAGGGGGGTTAGGGTTAGGCTGCAGAGAGGGGGCTTAGGGTTAGGCTGCAGAGAGGGGGGGGTTAGGGTTAGGCTGCAGAGAGGGAGGTTAGGGTTAGGCTGCAGAGGGGGGGGTTAGGGTTAGGCTGCAGAGAGGGAGGTTAGGGTTAGGCTGCAGAGAGGGGGGTTAGGGTTAGGCTGCAGAGAGGGGGGTTAGGGTTAGGCTGCAGAGAGGGAGGTTAGGGTTAGGCTGCAGAGAGGGGGGTTAGGGTTAGGCTGCAGAGAGGAAGGTTAGGGTAGGCTGCAGAGAGGAGGGTTAGGGTTAGGCTGCAGAGAGGGGGGTTAGGGTTAGGCTGCAGAGAGGGGGGTTAGGGTTAGGCTGCAGAGAGGCTGCAGAGAGGGGGGGGTTAGGGTTAGGCTGCAGAGAGGGGGGGTTAGGGTTAGGCTGCAGAGAGGGGGGGTTAGGGTTAGGCTGCAGAGAGGGGGGGTTAGGCTGCAGAGAGGGGGGGTTAGGGACGGGATGGGGGGTGGTTAGGGTTAGGCTGCATAGAGGGGGGTTAGGGTTAGGCTGCAGAGAGGGGAGGTTAGGGTTAGGCTGCAGAGAGGGGGATTAGGGTTAGGCTGCAGAGAGAGGGAGGTTAGGGTTAGGCTGCAGAGAGGGGGGTTAGGGTTAGGCTGCAGAGAGGGGAGGTTAGGGTACGGGATGGGGGAGGTTAGGGTTAGGCTGCAAAGAGGGGGGGTTAGGGTTAGGCTGCAGAGAGGGGGGGTTAGGGTTAGGCTGCAGAGAGGGGGGTTAGGGTTAGGCTGCAGAGAGGGAGGTTAGGGTTAGGCTACAGAGAGGGGGGTTAGGGTTAGGCTGCAGAGAGGGGGGTTAGGGTTAGGCTGCAGAGAGGCTGCAGAGAGGGGGGGGTTAGGGTTAGGCTGCAGAGAGGGGGGGTTAGGGTTAGGCTGCAGAGAGGGAGGTTAGGGTTAGGCTGCAGAGAGGGGGGTTAGGGTTAGGCTGCAGAGAGGGGGGTTAGGTTTAGGCTGCAGAGAGGGGGGTTAGGGTTAGGCTGCAGAGAGGGGGGTTAGGGTTAGGCTGCAGAGAGGCTGCAGAGAGGGGGGGTTAGGGTTAGGCTGCAGAGAGGGGGGGTTAGGGTTAGGCTGCAGAGAGGGAGGTTAGGGTTAGGCTGCAGAGAGGCTGCAGAGAGGGGGGTTAGGGTTAGGCTGCAGAGAGGGGGGGTTAGGGTTAGGCTGCAGAGAGGGAGGTTAGGGTTAGGCTGCAGAGAGGGGGGTTAGGGTTAGGCTGCAGAGAGGGGGGTTAGGGTTAGGCTGCAGAGAGGGGGGTTAGGGTTAGGCTGCAGAGAGGGGGGTTAGGGTTAGGCTGCAGAGAGGGGGGTTAGGGTTAGGCTGCAGAGAGGGGGGTTAGGGTTAGGGTGCAGAGAGGCTGCAGAGAGGGGGGGGTTAGGGTTAGGCTGCAGAGAGGGGGGGTTAGGGTTAGGCTGCAGAGAGGGAGGGTTAGGGTTAGGCTGCAGAGAGGCTGCAGAGAGGGGGGGGGGTTAGGGTTAGGCTGCAGAGAGGGGGGGGTTAGGGTTAGGCTGCAGAGAGGGAGGTTAGGGTTAGGCTGCAGAGAGGGGGGTTAGGGTTAGGCTGCAGAGAGGGGGGTTAGGGTTAGGCTGCAGAGAGGGAGGTTAGGGTTAGGCTGCAGAGAGGGGGGGTTAGGGTTAGGCTGCAGAGAGGGGGGTTAGGGTTAGGCTGCAGAGAGGGGGGTTAGGGTTAGGCTGCAGAGAGGGGGGTTAGGGTTAGGCTGCAGAGGAGGCTGCAGAGAGGGGGGTTAGGGTTAGGCTGCAGAGAGGGGGGGTTAGGGTTAGGCTGCAGAGAGGGGGGGTTAGGGTTAGGCTGCAGAGAGGGGAGGTTAGGGTTAGGCTGCAGAGAGAGGGAGGTTAGGGTTAGGCTGCAGAGAGGGAGGTTAGGGTTAGGCTGCAGAGAGGGGGGTTAGGGTTAGGCTGCAGAGAGGGGGGTTAGGGTTAGGCTGCAGAGAGGGAGGTTAGGGTTAGGCTGCAGAGAGGGGGGTTAGGGTTAGGCTGCAGAGAGGGGGGTTAGGGTTAGGTCTGCAGAGAGGGGAGGTTAGGGTTAGGCTGCAGAGAGAGGGGCTGCAGAGAGGGGGGTTAGGGTTAGGCTGCAGAGAGGGGGGTTAGGGTTAGGCTGCAGAGGGGGGGTTAGGGTTAGGCTGCAGAGAGGGAGGTTAGGGTTAGGCTGCAGAGAGGGGGGGTTAGGGTTAGGCTGCAGAGAGGGGGTTAGGGTTAGGCTGCAGAGAGGGAGGTTAGGGTTAGCTGCAGAGAGGGGGGTTAGGGTTAGGCTGCAGAGAGGGAGGTTAGGGTTAGGCTGCAGAGAGGGGGGGTTAGGTTAGGCTGCAGAGAGGGGGGTTAGGGTTAGGCTGCAGAGAGGGGGGGTTAGGGTTAGGCTGCAGAGAGGGGGTGGTTGTTAGGGTTAGGCTGCAGAGAGGGGGGGTTAGGGTTAGGCTGCAGAGAGGGGGGGTTAGGCTGCAGAGAGGGGGGGTTAGGGTACGGGATGCGGGAGGTTAGGGTTAGGCTGCAGAGAGGGGGGGGTTAGGGTTAGGCTGCAGAGAGGGGAGGTTAGGGTTAGGCTGCAGAGAGGGGGGTTAGGGTTAGGCTGCAGAGAGAGGAGGTTAGGGTTAGGCTGCAGAGAGGGGGGTTAGGGTTAGGCTGCAGAGAGGGGGGTTAGGGTTAGGCTGCAGAGAGGGGGGGTTAGGGATAGGCTGCAGAGAGGGAGGTTAGGGTTAGGCTGCAGAGGGGGGTTAGGGTTAGGCTGCAGAGAGGGGGGGGGTTAGGGTTAGGCTGCAGAAGAGGGGAGGTTAGGGTTAGGCTGCAGAGAGGGGGGTTAGGGTTAGGCTGCAGAGGAGAGGGAGGTTAGGGTTAGGCTGCAGAGGAGGGGGGTTAGGGGTTAGGCTGCAGAGAGGGGGCTTAGGGTTAGGCTGCAGAGAGGGGGGGTTAGGGTTAGGCTGCAGAGAGGGAGTTAGGGTTAGGCTGCAGAGGGGGGGGGTTAGGGTTAGGCTGCAGAGAGGGAGGGTTAGGGTTAGGCTGCAGAGAGCGGGGTTAGGGTTAGGCTGCAGAAAGGGGGGTTAGGGTTAGGCTGCAGAGAGGGAGGTTAGGTTAGGATGCAGAGAGAGGGGTTAGGGTTAGGCTGCAGAGAGGAAGGTTAGGGTTAGGCTGCAGAGAGGGGGTTAGGGTTAGGCTGCAAGAGGGGGGTTAGGGTTAGGCTGCAGAGAGGGGGGTTAGGGTTAGGCTGCAGAGAGGGGGGGTTAGGGTTAGGCTGCAGAGGGGGGGGTTAGGGTTAGGCTGCAGAGAGGGGCGGTTTGGGTACGGGATGGGGGAGGTTAGGGTTAGGTTGCAGAGAGGGGGGGTTAGGGTTAGGCTGCAGAGAGGGGGGGTTAGGCTGCAGAGAGGGGGGGGTTAGGGTACGGGATGGGGGAGGTTAGGGTTAGGCTGCAGAGAGGGGGGGTTAGGGTAGGCTGCAGAGAGGGGAGGTTAGGGGTTAGGCTGCAGAGAGGGGGGTTAGGGTTAGGCTGCAGAGGAGGGGAGTTAGGGTTAGGCTGCAGAGAGAGGGAGGTTAGGGTTAGGCTTGCAGAGAGGGGGGGTTTAGGGTTAGGCTGCAGAGAGGGGGGTTAGGGTTAGGCTGCAGAGAGGGGGGGTTAGGGTTAGGCTGCAGAGAGGGAGGTTAGGGTTAGGCTGCAGAGAGGGGGGTTAGGGTTAGGCTGCAGAGAGGGTGGTTAGGGTTAGGCTGCAGAGAGTGGGGTTAGGGTTAGGCTGCAGAGAGGGGGGGTTAGGGTTAGGCTGCAGAGAGGGGGGTTAGGGTTAGGCTGCAGAGAGGGGGGGTTAGGGTACGGGATGGGGGAGGGTAGGGATAGGCTGCAGAGAGGGGGGGTTAGGGTTAGGCTGCAGAGAGGGGGGGTTAGGCTGCAGAGAGGGGGGGTTAGGGTACGGGAATGGGGGAGGTTAGGGTTAGGCTGCAGAGAGGGGGGGGTTAGGGTTAGGCTGCAGGAGAGGGCAGGTTAGGGTTAGGCTGCAGAGAGGGGGGGTTAGGGTTAGGCTGCAGAGAGGGGGGGGTTAGGGTACGGGATGGGGGAGGTTAGGGTTAGGCTGCAGAGAGGGGAGGTTAGGGTTAGGCTGCAGAGAGGGGGGTTGGGGTTAGGCTGCAGATACGGGGGTTAGGGTTAGGCTGCAGAGAGGGGGGTTAAGGTTAGGCTGCAGAGAGGGGGGGTTTGGGTCAGGCTGCAGAGAGGGGAGGTTAGGGTTAGGCTACAGAGAGGGGGGGTTAGGGTTAGGCTGCAGAAAGGGGGGCTAGGGTTAGGCTGCAGAGAGGGTAGGTTAGGGTTAGGCTACAGAGAGGGGGGTTAGGGTTAGGCTGCAGAAAGGGGGGTTAGGGTTAGGCTGCAGAGAGGGGGGGTTAGGGTTAGGCTGCAGAGAGGGGGGTTAGGCTGCAGAGAGGGGGGGTTAGGGTTAGGCTGCAGAGAGGGGAGGTTAGGGTAAGGCTGCAGAGAGGGAGGTTAGGGTGAGGCTGCAGAGAGGGGGGTTAGGGTTAGGCTGCAGAGAGGGGGGTTAGGCTGCAGAGAGGGGGGGTTAGGGTTAGGCTGCAGAGAGGGGGGTTAGGGTTAGGCTGCAGAGAGGGGGGTTAGGGTTAGGCTTCAGAGAGGGGGTTAGGGTTAGGCTGCAGAGAGGGGGGATAGGGTTAGGCTGCAGATACGGGGGTTAGGGTTAGGCTGCAGAGAGGGGAGGTTAAGGTTAGGCTGCAGAGAGGGGAGGTTAAGGTTAGGCTGCAGAGAGGGGAGTTAGGGTCAGGCTGCAGAGAGGGGAGGTTAGGGTTAGGCTACAGAGAGGGGGGGGTTAGGGTTAGGCTGCAGAAAGGAGGCTTAGGTTTAGGCTGCAGAGAGGGGGGGTTAGGGTTAGGCTGCAGAGAGGGGGGTTAGGGTTAGGCTGCAGAGAGGGGGGTTAGGGTTAGGCTGCAGAGAGGGGGGTTAGGCTGCAGAAAGGGGAGGTTAGGGTTAGGCTGCAGAGAGGGGAGGTTAGGGTTAGGCTGCAGAGAGGGGGGTTAGGGTGAGGCTGCAGAGAGGGGGGTTAGGGTTAGGCTGCAGAGAGGGGGGTTAGGCTGCAGAGAGGGGGGGGTTAGGGTTAGGCTGCAGAGAGGGGGGTTAGGGTAAGGCTGCAGAGAGGGGGGTTAGGCTGCAGAGAGGGGGGGTTAGGGTTAGGCTGCAGAGAGGGGGGTTAGGGTTAGGCTGCAGAGAGGGGGGTTAGGGTTAGGCTGCAGAGAGGGGGGTTAGGCTGCAGAGAGGGGGGGTTAGGGTTAGGCTGCAGAAAGGGGAGGTTAGGGTGAGGCTGCAGAGAGGGGGGTTAAGGTGAGGCTGCAGAGAGGGGGGTTAGGGTTAGGCTGCAGAGAGGGGGGTTAGGCTGCAGAGAGGGGGGTTAGGGTTAGGCTGCAGAGAGGGGGGTTAGGGTTAGGCTGCAGAGAGGGGGGGTTAGGGTTAGGCTGCAGAGAGGGGGGTTAGGGTTAGGCTGCAGAGAGGGGGGTTAGGCTGCAGAAAGGGGGGGGTTAGGGTTAGGCTGCAGAGAGGGGGGTTAGGGTTAGGCTGCAGAGAGGGGGTTAGGGATAGGCTGCAGAGAGGGGGGTTAGGGTTAGGCTGCAGAGAGGGGGGTTAGGCTGCAGAGAGGGGGGTTAGGCTGCAGAGAGGGGAGGTTAGGGTTAGGCTGCAGAGAGGGGGGTTAGGGTTAGGCTGCAGAGAGGGGGGTTAGGGTTAGGCTGCAGAGAGGGGGGGTTAGGGTTAGGCTGCAGAGAGAGGGGTTAGGCTGCAGAGAGGGGGGGTTAGGGTTAGGCTGCAGAGAGGGGGGTTAGGGTTAAGCTGCAGAGAGGGGGGGTTAGGGTTAGGCTGCAGAGAGGGGGGTTAGGCTGCAGAGAGGGGGGTTAGGGTTAGGCACCACTGCGGGAGGGTTAGGGTTAGGCACTAGGGGGGAAGGGTTAGGTTTAGGCTGCGGGGAATGGGGGGGGGGTAGGTTTAGGCACCTCCGGGTGAGGTTAGGGTTAGGCACCAATAGGGGATGTTAGGGGTAGGAACCACCGGGGGGAGGTTAGGGTTAGGCACCAATAGGGGAGGTTAGGGTTAGGCTGTGGGGAACGGGGGTTTAGGTTTAGGCACCACCGGGGGGAAGTTAATGTTAAGCACCAATAGGGGACGTTAGGGTTAGGCTGCGGGGAACGGGGCGTTAGGTTTAGGCACCACCGGGGGGAGGTTATGGTTAGGCACCAATAGGGAATATTAGGGTTAGGCACCACCGGGGGGAGGTTAGGGTTAGGCACCAAGAGGCGAGGTTAGGGTTAGGCTGCCGAGTGGGAAGGTTAGGGTGTAGAGGAGGGAGGTTAGGGTACCAAACGCACCCTTGTCAACATTGCCGCGATGGGGATGCCAGCATCAGTATACTGAACACTGGCATCTTTTCATACTGAACCGCTCAGGGGAACCCTCCGGAACTACATCTGCGGTATGTAGCCGATAGACTACAGTGTAGCGCCATATGAAGATGGCAGTAGCTGCTGGGACTAACCTCCGGAATGCTTCCAGATGTTGGCAAATATGTCAGCATGTATCCCCCATATAAAACCTATGGGGGATGCGGCTGCTGACTGGAATACAGAGATCGCAGCAGGTATCCTACATACATTCAGGGGATACTTAATATTTGCAGCTAACACCCATTTTCGAGGATTAAGCCGCTAGAAAAGGGGGCAAGGTATCTGCAAAAGGGACTGTGGCTTCGTGGGACCTCTGCAATTGTGAGTCACGTGGCCCGTCTCGTCACTGTGGGGGCATGCCCAGTGCTCTGTGAGCTGCTGGTGTGGCACCCCGGAAAGTGGTGCATGTGCAGCGGTGGCTGCAGCAGTGACGGGGAAGTGCTACCATAGCAGGGGTTAAGGAAGTACCCTAGATTGGACAAGGCAGTCTGGGAACAGAGGTGCCTTGTGGGAAGAAGGAGGAGGAGTCGGATGGAAGTGGGTGGAGGTGCTGGACACGCTGCGTGAGGAGCGGAGCAGTAGCTGAGTAACGGATGCCAACCGCAGGGTCACGCTGGGTGGTGAGAGCAGCGCTGCAGAGCAGAAGCAGCGGGGTGCTACCGGGAAGCAGAGAGCGAGTGAGTGTGAGACGTTGCAGCTGGAGACCGGACACCGCCAGGCCTACTGACGCCGCGGCCATCTTGTGCAGTGAGGAACCGCTGAGACAGGTCCAGCTAGAGAGCACCTGAGTGAGTACACAGAAACTGATATTGTCACGACCCACGGGCAAACCAAGTACCCAGCCCCAGTATCCAATTTGTCACATGCTGTACAGTGTAAAGGGAGCAGGCAGTGTAAACAGGGGAGACACACCCATTTTCCCCATTGCCGGCCGCACCTGTCCCTCCCCGTGAACGCCTCTGCTTGTCAATCAGGCAGAGGCGTTTGCATATCTGCGCCACGATTACAGGGCCAGTTCTGCACATGCGTACGCAGGACTCAAGCACAGGGGATCGCATCAGTGATCCTTGCTGAATTAACCCCTGAGTCATTTGTGCAAGTGAAAATTAGTTGCTTTATCTGGAAAAGACTGAGTTTATTGTCCAAGAAGCCCTTACTACCAAGTAAGCTGTATTTGTCAAGAGACCCTACAATACCTTCGCTAGCTATATCCTTTTTGAATAAGACTGAGTTACAGTGACATTCTTATTAACCCAGGATTACTTGTGTTCACATGTGCCATTCCCCGATGGTAAGACTGTGGTACCCCAGGATTTAAAAAGAGCTCCAACATTATTTGCTGGTGAAGTATATTACAACTTGGTTAGGGAAAGGAGGGGTTGCGGCTGCACCCGGGTATAACCCTTCCAGGGGCTGCCACCAAAATGCCGGGTCCTCCAGGAAAGCTGGACATGCCCCCAGAGTGATGTAAGCAGTGTGCGTGGCCTTCCCATGAAGCCACGCCCCCATAGTGGCACAAACAGGGGTCTTCCGCGAGGTCCCACCCATGCCGCTTTTCAGGTACGTGTCTATTGGCCGCACCGAGTGTCACAGACCCTGGTGCCGCCACTGACTGGTCACGATGGTGTTTGTATGTATGCACCAGTCCCAACTCCTACAGATCCATTGCCCTTGTAGGAGTGAGTGGTGGTGACCAGATTGGAGGGTAGGCGGCTATCGGTGGAGGAGCAGGAGGGAGTGTGTACAGAAAGTAGGTTGGAAATGTAGGTGGGCAGCAGCAGAGCAAGGCTCACTGCTGTCCTGTGCCGACCCCACCCCCAAACATGTGATGTCACACGAGGGGGCGGGAATTGGTGGCAGTAGAAAATGGGAAGCTGCCCGGACACTCTGGGCGTCTCTACACAACGCAGGTGCACTGAAGCAGCACTACTGACTGCAGGGTGCTGTTCTAGGCAGGGGTGTAGAGAGCCACACCGGGCCCCAGTAATGACTGGGGGCGTGGGCTAAAGTAATATAATGTAAAAAATGAATGGTGCTCCACAGGGGCCACCAGTTTAATGCAGGGGGTGCGGTGGAGGTCACCCACTTCCTACCTTGCTTGAGGGAAGTGGGTCCCTCCTCCTCGGCCAGTGTCATCTTCCCAGTGATATTTGGGAAGATGACGTATGTGCATTAGATAGCAAAGACCTCCCCATGTCGCCCACACCACCACCATCCCCCTCAGTATCAGCGCATCCCCCCCATGTCACCCACACCACCACCATCCCCCTCAGTATTAATGCATCCTCCCCATCTGGGAGAGGTTTAATACATTTGGAGCAGCAGTTAGAGGACTGGTACATGAATTTACACACAGATGAGGGGAGGAGTGCACATGAATGGATATATAGATGGGGGGGGGGGTTTATCACACACTAATTAACATGTAGATGGGGGGGCAACCATAGCTTGTGGTTATTCTTTTTTTTTTTTTCAGTGGTCCATTAACTGACAGGCAGTGCTTGCTTCATATAAAGTGAAGAGGTGAGGGCGATTGAGTTGGTTGAAGGTAGGTGCTAGATATGCCCTCCATGGTGCTAGCCACGCCTCACGGCACAGGCTACGCCCATATCCCATGTGTAGACCACACCCCCACAGCACTGGGCATGCCCTCACATCACTAGTCACACCCATGCAACACAATAGGCCCTTCAGACATTTCAGCTCCATGCCCTTGTGATCCTTAATCTGGCACTGAGCCCGGGTAATTAGTACCCACTCCCCCAATTGGCGCCACTCGTTCTAGGCATCTGATGAAGCAGGTGTATGGGCTTGCTTTGGGGTAGCAATGGTGCCGCATTCAGGGCATCGCACTACTCTCATACACATACACATTTTATTTTCTGCTGCGGGGTACACTGGGCTCCACAAGGAATGGACAATGGGGTGTAGAGTAGGATCTTGATCCAAGGCACCAACAGGCTCAAAGCTTTGACTGTTCCCAGAATGCATAGCGCCGCCTCCTATATCACCCCGCCTCCCTGCACAGGATCTCAGTTTTGTAGTTGGTGCTGCAGTAGCAGACACTTAACAGAGGGGCTGCTCCAGGCAGCCCTAAGAAGAGCTTTTTTTCTGAGAAAAAAAGTGAAGACTTCAAGGGCAGCAGCGGTGTTACATGTCAGTGGAGATTCACGGCTGCAGCTCCGGCTCTCCCCAGCGGCGCTGTATACTCCCGAGCCCTGGTTGCCAGGTAACTACAGCAGGAGGCTCCTGTTTTCTTCTTGTCAGGCACACACGACGGGGGCTCTCCGGGATCGCGTGGCCGCGCTTCGGGAGGTGGTAAGTGGGTCCCGCTTGCGGGACCAGGTCTTTATCGCGATCCGGTGCGGTCAGTGGGAGGCAGGCCGCGCGCTCTGGCGGTGGACACTGTGGCAGTACAGGCGATCCCACTAGATCACCAGGGCATGGGACAGGTCAGGTTTTCTCTATAAACCGTTTTATTAGAGCCCGCAGTACCCAGTGGTTTTGCCAGCAGGGGGATAAGGCTTAGACCTGGAGCCCCAGCCCCAGGGCGCCATTTTCTGCAAATGTTCCCGCCCTGGAGCTGCATATCTGTCTCTCCCTCACTCCCTGGCAGTGTCTGCGGCGCCATTATCCCTCAGCTCACTGTTCCTGGGACTGCTTGGGCAAATCCTCCTGTGTAAAGCCGCCTGGTTGTCAGCGCTGTGACTTTACAAGACACTTAAGTATTCTACCTGCCTTTTTTAGTCAGTGTTAGTTAAGAAAGAGTGCACTTAGTCAGGGTTTCCTAGTACAATTACCCTGTGATATACATACAGCTCTTACTGTGTACTGTTATATCTATTGTTATATAGCTGTGTAAGCTAGTCCAGTGCAGTATTATTGTTAGTAATAACCTCTGCATTGTACAAACTGTGACTATATGTGTGTGCATTTGATAGCTGAGTGGTGTCCATTTCGTGTCTTTCACTCAACCTGCTATCCCTATATTCCATAACCTGAGGGGGCTTGGTGCGTCAGGTTTTATCTAATATAGGATTTTCACAAAGATATACTGTATTGCGTATTTTTCTCTGTGATTTAGTCACCATATCTCTCCTTTATCTCTGCTAGTGCTGACTACACTGCGCAGGGGTTTGGGCTAGAGGTATTGTGCTGCTGCCAATTGTACTGTGTTACCTGATACTGCAAGTTATATCATGTCTGCTTCTGAGGGTAACGGTTCTGGGGCTGAACACACTGCCGGTGTTGCTGAAGCCGCAGATACCTATGAGGAGAATATAGCAGCTTTGGGCTCTGGTTCTGGGGGCTCCTTGCCCCCCAGTGGGACGGTGGCAAAGGGTGCAAATAATGACCCGCCGCGGGCCGCTTTTTCCACACTTCTGCATACGCTAGTTCATAAACTAACATACCCTATGGGACCCCCCAATGCCGGTGCAACCGTTTGTGGTCCCTGCAGCTAACCCGCCGTGGGCGGACGATTTATCTGCTCAAATAAAGAAGTTGAACCAGTCCCTGACTACTAAAAAGTCTGACCGTCGCTCACCTACGTCCAAGGGGTCCTCTAAGCGAGCGCTTGTCTCCTCACAATCCACTGCTGTCACTGACACCTCGTCGGATGAAGACGGCACTTACACTGACCACACAGGTTCTGACTCAGATACGGCTGATGGGGAGGGTGGTTCACATGTGGATGTTCCTGATCTTTTGGAGGCTATTAAATTAATTTTACAGATTACGGATGACCCCGAGCCATCCGTTCCTCCTAAGAAACCAGATAGGTTCCAGCGTCAGAAAGTGATTAAACAAATTTTACCTCACTCTGACCACCTAGTTGATATACGTCAGGAACCCTGGGAAAACCCAGGTACGAAGTTTGTGCCTCAAAAGAAGATGCTGGCTCGCTATCCCCTCGCGCCGGAGCTGTCTAAGAATTGGAAAACGCCTCCTCCAGTGGACTCACATGTGGCTAGGATGGTGGTTTCCTCAGCTCTACCGGTCACCACCGTCACGTCTCTAAAAGAGCCTACGGATAAACGTGTGGAGGGTTGTCTGAAAGCGATTTACACCCTCGCGGGTGCTGCACAAAGGCCCACTATTGCAGCTACTTGGGCTACAGAGGCCATTGAAGCATGGGCCTTGGAGTTAGATGCTGAAATCTCCTCTGACCATGCTAGACAATGCTTGTCTTATATTGTCACAGCTTCTCGTTATATTAAAGAGGCGGCTTCTGATGCCGGTATCCTGACAGCCAAGGCCTCTACTACGTTAGTCCTGGCTCGTCAGATATTGTGGTTGAGATCCTGGTCTGTGGATCTGGACTCTAGAAAACCCTGGAGGTACTCCCTTTTAAGGGAGATATTCTGTTTGGGGAGGATTTAAATAAGATTGTGGCTGACTTGGCTACTGCTTGTCTGCCAAGTACCGCTCCTTCTGTGTCGAAGGCTAAAGGTACTTCCTTTCGCCCCTTTCGTCCTTCAGGTAAAGCAAAAGGTCAGGCGTACAACAAGCAGGCCCACACTTCCAAACCTGGTAAGCCTAAGCCCAAAAGAGCCTGGGCGGCCCGTCAGCCAGCTTCCAAGACAGATAAGCCTGCCGCATGATGTGGCGGGCCTCCCTCTGGGGGATCCCAGGGTGGGGGGCCGGCTTCTAGGGTATACCCAGGAATGGTTGAAGACCACTTCAGATGCCTGGGTACGGGAAGTCGTTACTCAAGGTTATGCCATAGCCTTAAAAAACCGACCCCCTCATCGATTTTGCCAGACAGATGTCCCGTTGGACAAGACAAAGGCAAACACTCTACATTTGGTGGTACAGACCCTCCTGGATACAGGAGTCGTAGTACAGGTGCCTCTTGCGCAGAGGGGCCGGGGGTACTATTCTCCGCTGTTTCTAGTCCTGAAACCGAATGGGTCCTCCCGGCCCATTCTCAACCTCAAGGCATTGAACAGGTTTGTGAAGGTTTCCAAGTTCCGGATGGAAACCCTTCGGTCTATAGTTCTGGCCTTGGAACCTGGGGACTTCATGGTCTCCCTGGATATACAGGATGCTTACCTGCATATTCCTATAGCAGTGTCTCATCAGCAATACCTGAGATTTACGATTGGCAACTGCCATTACCAGTTTCGGGCGTCACCTTTTGGTTTAACAACGGCTCCGCGAGTCTTTACAAAAGTCATGGTGGTGATGAGGTGGTACTCCGCCGTCAAAGGGTCAGGATACTGCCGTATTTGGACGACTTGTTAATCCTGGCAAATTCCCCAGAACTTCTCCCGTGTCATCTAGATGTGATGGTCTGGTTTCTGCAAGCCCACGGGTGGCTCATCAACTGGAAGAAGTCATCCCTGATCCCTGCTCAGAGCATGGTGCATCTGGGAGCAGTATTGGACACTCACAACCAGCGGTTGTTCCTGTCTCAGGAGAAAGTCCTGACACTTCAGGACAGGATTCGTTGCTTCCTATCTCGTCCGCAAGTGTCGATACATTTGGCGATGCAGGTGCTGTGCCTACTGGTGTCAGCATTCGACATGGTGGAGTATGCTCAATTTCACTCTTGCCCTCTCCAGAGGCTGATTCTAGCCAAATAGGACAGCCTGCCTCACCGGATCAGGTCTCAAATGATCTCATTGACTCCGGAGGTCCGTCTGTCGCTGCTCTGGTGGCTCCGGGACCAACAACTGTGCAGGGGCCGTCTGTTCTGGATATCCGACTGGGTCCTGTTGACGACAGATGCCAGTCTAAGAGGTTGGGGCGCGGTGCTGCAGCAACACTCCCTTCAGGGACGGTGGACCAAGGAGGAGTCCCTCCTCTCCATCAATATTCTGGAGTTGTGGGCGGTCTTCAATGCCTTGAACCTAGCCCAGCATTTAATTCAGAACCGTCCTGTTCAAGTACAGTCGGACAACGCCACCACCGTGGCTTACATAAATCATCAAGGCGGCACTCGAAGCTGTCTAGCAATGAAGGAAGTCTCACGGATTCTACAGTGGGCAGAACGCCATCTACCGGCCATATCGGCAATATTCATTTCGGGATTCCTGAATTGGGAAGCGGACTTTCTCAGTCGTCAGGACGTGAATGCCGGCGAGTGGGGCCTCCATCCAGAAGTGGAAAGGTGGGGCCTTCCAGACGTAGATCTGATGGCGTCTCGACACAATCACAAGGTTCCGGTCTTCGGAGCAAGGACAAGGATCCTCAAGCAGAATTTGTTAATGCGCTGGCGGTACCGTGGAGGTTTCGGCTGCCGTACGTGTTCCCTCCGGTGTCACTCCTGCCCAGGGTAATTCGGAAGTTCAAGCAAGAAAAAGGAATTCTACTTCTCATAGCTCCAGCGTGGCCCAGACGGCACTGGTTCTCACACCTGCAAGGCCTATCGTCAGAGCGTCCAATTCTACTTCCACAACGCCCAGACCTCCTCGTTCAGGGCCCCTGTGTTTACCAAGACCTAGCCCGGCTGTCTTTAACGGCGTGGCTCTTGAAGCTTCCGTCTTAAGGGCTAAAGGGTTTTCTGAGGCGTTCATTCAAACTATGTTGCGGGCCCGGAAACCGGCTTTGGCTCGGATTTATTATAGGGTCTGGCATTCTTACTTTGTTTGGTGCGCATCTAACGATTATGACGCTTCCAAGTTTTGTATAGCCAAGTTGTTGGCTTTTCTTCAGCAGGGCCTGGACTTAGGCCTGCGTCTGGCCTCCCTCAAGGTTCAAATTTCTGCCTTGTCGGTGTGGTTTCAGAGAAAAATTGCGACCTTACCTGATGTGCATACCTTTACTCAGGGCGTGTTGCGTATCCAACCTCCCTATGTCCCGCCTGTGGCTCCTTGGGACTTGTCGGTGGTTTTGGAGGCATTACAAGAGTCTCCGTTTGAACCTCTTGGTTCAGCTGACCTTAAGTGGCTTTCCCTTAAGGTGGTGTTATTGCTGGCTATTGCTTCAGCTAGAAGAGTGTCGGATTTGGGTGCCTTGCCCTGTAGTACCCCATATCTGATATTTCACCGTGACCGGGCGGTTCTTAGGAGTCGTCCCGGCTATCTACCTAAGGTGGTTTCTTCGTTCCACCTTAATCAGGAGATTGTAGTTCGGGCACTTGTTTCTCCTGATCTGTCTCCCAAAGAGTGGTCTTTGGATGTGGTATGGGCTCTCCGTATCTATGTGAAGAGAACTGCTCCTATTAGGAAATCTGATTCTCTTTTTGTTGTGTTTGGGTTTCACAAACGTGGCTGGCCTGCTCACAAGCAAACTCTGGCCAGATGGATTAGAATGGTGATTGCACATGCTTATGTGATCACATTAAGGCCCATTCTACTCGGTCTGTTGGACCTTCTTGGGCGGCCCGCAGTGGTGCGACCCTTGAACAATTGTGCAAGGCAGCTACGTGGTCCTCTGTGAACACGTTCATAAGGTTCTATGACTTCGATACTGCTGCTTCCCAGGATGCTTCCTTTGGACGCCGGGTACTTGTGCCCGCTACAGTGCATCCCCTCCCGTAAGGAACTGCTTTAGGACATCCCCATTGTCCATTCCTTGTGGAGCCCAGTGTACCCCGCAGCAGAAAACGAGCTTTATGGTAAGAACTTACCTTTGTTAAAACTCTTTCTGCGAGGTACACTGGGCTCCACAAGGCACCCACCCTGACGCACTTAGCTTCTTTGGGTTGGTATGGCATTAGCCGCTGACACGTCTCCTGTCGTGAGAATGCGGTGTTGTGGCTACTAACCGTTGTTGTCTCTTTTCCTGCTACTGCATTAGACTGGTTAACTAAAAACTGAGATCCTGTGCAGGGAGGCGGGGTGATATAGGAGGCGGCGCTATGCATTCTGGGAACAGTCAAAGCTTTGAGCCTGTTCGTGCCTTGGATCAAGATCCTACTCTACACCCCATTGTCCATTCCTTGTGGAGCCCAGTGTACCTCGCAGAAAGAGTTTTAACAAAGTTAAGTTCTTAACATAAAACTCGTTTTTATATATATATATATATATATATATATATATATACACTGTATATATATATATCTATATATATATATATATATATATATAATCTATTAACAGTGTCTTATACAGCGCAGCATTTTCCGTTGCACTTTAAAATTGGAACAACCATAATAGAACAAAACTGGGTAATATCAGACATAGAGGTAGGAAGGCCCTGCTCACAAGCTTACACTCTATAGGTGTGTGTGTATATATATATATATATATATATATATATATATATATGTGAGCTGCTGGCATGCCCCCTCACCCTCTGACTCCAGTGAAAAGAGGCTGTGCGCACAGCGTCTATACACCGCTGCTCTGGTAAGCGAGTGCAGGAGTCTCCCATCTGCTCCCCCTCCCCCACACCCCACACCCCACCGCGGGATACTGCGGGCCACTGGTGGTACAGCGGGACTGTCCCGCAAAAATTGGGACAGTTGAACAGTTGGGAGGTATGTGTATATATATAAATATATATATATATTCCTTGTTATTGGGACTGGGATACGAGTATGGTTTATATTTGTCTAGGAAGTGTTTCAATAGACAGATCTCCAATAAATCTTATATAAAATTGAAAAGGAAGTCTAACCTTACTTAGATGTTATCCGTAGTGAAAGTAATGCCCATATATTAGTATTAGAAATAGTTTGACACCTTTGTACAATTTGATTTTAAAAATAAAATCAATCACAATTTATTAAAATGCAATATTTACACAGCATCATATAAATAAAATACAGTCAGACATTTATCATACAGTACATTACTTCCGTAAACACAGATTTCACCCTTATTGGAAGGGAAGTATTTTCTCCAGTCACAGGATCTCTGAATGAATCCTTTAATGTTCAATCCTACGCGTTTCGTCTCTAAGAGACTTCTTCAGGGGTAATTCTTTGGAAGATGCTTAATATGGAAATCACATTTTATTGGGATTCAACAATAAGACCAGTGAAAATCAGCTGAGCTTGGACCAGTGGTTCCCTTGATAAGTTCAGGGTCACAAATAGGGCGTTATTTCACCTTTGACTTGGTCTAAACAACACAGATAAGCTGTATAAGCAAAAGATGATGATGACAAAGTATGGAGCAAGCGACAACTTTCCTACTCAGCTATCCCTTGGTGCCGGTTGGCCCTCGTGTCCATGTAGGCATCCCAGGGTTTTTAAAAATAAAACATAAAATGTCCTGATCCGTGCCGACATAGCCGCATGATATGTTTCCGGCTGTGTTCCGGCAGATATTCTGCTCCTCCATAGGGCTGGTGAAATGTTCTTTGTTTGCCCGGCAGTGCATTAGTGATGAAGCAGAACAGGGAAAAGCAGGAGGTTCTGATATTTAACGTTTGTTTATATGATGTGGCGGAATAACTGATTGTTGTAGAACACTGCGGGAAGGACATATCACGCTCTCTCATTCTTTCTCATTATATTATATAATACTGTATATCCATTAGTCTGCGGATTTGCGTGGCATGTACAAATTGAATTACATTGGTAAGCTCATTGCTTCCCTTCCTGCTCACGGTAGTTCTAGCAATGCATAAATTGCGCCCTCTAGTGTATAGATAAAGAAATACGTATATATGTGTATGCGTGCGCTTCTCCAGCTGTGAAAGTAATTATGAAAGTAATGAGCTGTATGAGTCTCAGACCCTGATCGTAGAATTTAAAATTGATTTAAAAGCAACGATGATATTTTGAGCTGGAGCCACGGAACCTGATTCCGAATCGCACGCAGGTCCGATTGCGCCCATGCTTGGAAGGAATTTGGACTGCTAACCCAATGCTAATATAACTACACATACATCTTTTTAATGCACACGCTTACTCTGGCTGCACACCCACAACATGAGATGGTTCTCTTCCATGCTTGCGCAGTTTGCGGCAACTGGATAGTTGTGGCCGCATTTGGAGCAAAGAAGCGCTATGTGTACGCAGCGTAATTCACATAGTAGTAATATAGTAACATAGTCTCTGAGGTGGAAAAAAGACAATTTGTCCATCGAGTTCAACCTGTTAGTGATCTCTTATACTGTAATATTTTTAGGACTAATCTTAACTGTGGTGAATGTTTAGCCGTTATGTCTATTACTCTTTTTTTGTTATTACTATAGTGCATGATTTACCCGCCATAACCCTGTATATCCTTATCCATTAGGTACTTATCTAGCCCATTCTTAAAAGTAATGACCGAGTCCGTCATCACTACTCTCTCAGGCAGGGAATTCCAAATACGTATTGTCCTTACTGTGAAGAAACCTTTCCGTCTCTGTGTGCGAAATCTCCTCTCCTCTAACCTAAGCGGGTGTCCACATGTCCTCTGTGTTGATTTTACCAAAAATAAATCCCCCGCTAGCTCTGTGTATTGTCCCCTTATATATTTGTAAATGTTAATCATGTCCCCTCTTAATCTCCTCTTTTCCAGTGTAAACATGCCTAGCCTAGCAAGCCTTTCCTCGTATTCTAGGTCTCCATCACCTTAATCAATTTGGTTGCCCGTCTCTGAACCTTTTCTAGTTCCAGGATATCCTTTTTATAGTATGGTGCATTGTGCACAGTATTCGAGATGTAGCCTCACTAGTGATATATATAATGGGAGTATAATACTCTCATCCCTTGCATCAATTCCCCGCTTTATGCATGCTATTACCTTGCTTGCCTTCTTTGCTGCATTCCTACTTTGGGTACTACTGCTAAGACATACTTACCTACTTTGCTGCCTCCTCCTCCGGGAGGAGGCAGCGTTGTAGGTGAATGGGGGCGTGTCCGGCAGCAGGACGGGTGGTTCGGGGGCGTGGCCGGCAGCAGTATGGGCGGTCCGGGGGCGTTGCATCAGGTTTGCGTCATCGTGACTCCACCCCCCGCTGTGCCGAGAAACGAGGCGCTGCATAGCGGGGGGCGGAGCTACGATGACGCGATTCAGCGCAAATCGCGTCATCGGACCCCCTCGGCCCGCCTACTTGTTCACTGCTGCGGGCGGCCGAGGGCAGAAAGCGGGAGGCTTGCCCACCTTTCCGGGGGGCCGGGAGGGTCACCCGATTTTCGGGAGCCTCCCGGCCATTCCGGGAGGGTAGGCAAGTATGTGCTAAGATGAAATACAGGTATAGAGTGGTGCAACCAGGGCGCCCTCTTTCCGTGGTATTTGTGTGAAGACCAAAGCAATGATCCCCTTTAACCAATTAAATAGTGAACACAGTTGAAATATGTTGATATGGATTCCAATGAGTATCACATAAAAACGTAAAATTTAATACAATGAACATTCACATACATAGAAGTAAAAGCATACCATAATGGTAAGCTAGGAGCCGCAGGTGTTACAGGAGGCAGGGTGGTCAAGAGATACACCCTGCTCAGGCTCCTAAGCTTACTGATGGGTCGTGAACCCCTGGATGGATGTTGGTAAATATTCAAAACAGCTCAAGTAACAATTCAAATAGTGTTGGAAAGCATACCGGAGAGGTAGCTAAGGAGCCGCAGGTGTTATGATAAGCAGGGTGGTCCAGACTTCACCCTGCTCTGGCTCCCAAGCTAACCACAAGGCAGATGTCCAATAGATGAAAGGTTCGAGTTCCTAATGGATCCAGATAGTCAACGCGTTTCGAGATATCCAATCTCTTCCTCAGGGCTTGATGGGCTAAGATGGTCTCGTACAAGATGGCAGTGCATAACATGGTCTGATTCTGATTCTGCAGGTAACATGTGCAGAGAGAGATAGATTTGGGTGGGGTGTGTTCAAACTGAAATCCAATTTGCAGTGTAAAAATAAAGCTGTCTAACATGTGTGGGCTACATGCAAAAGCAGCCAGTATTTACCCTGCACAGAAACAATATAAATGTATTTGCTCCCCTTGCATGGCAGCATGGTTTGTTCCAGACACAAAGGGGGTGATTCAGACCTGATCGTAGCTGTGCTAAATTTAGCACAGCTACGATCATCCACACTGACATGCGGGGGGACGCCCAGCACAGGGCTAGTCCGCCCCGCATGTCAGGCCCGACCCTGTCGCACAAGTACAAAAGCTAGGAGTAGCTCTCTACCAGTGCAACTCCTGCGCCCTAGCAGGGACGTCACGCAGCCGCTGCGGCCTGCCCCCCACAAAACGGTGGCCAAACATCGCCGTGCCACCCCCTCCCGCCCAGCGTACGCCTCTGCCTGTCAATCAGGCAGAGGCGATCGCAGGGCTACAACAGCCGTTGGATATCTGGCAATGCGCCGCCGACCTGATTGCTGCGATGCGATGAACGTCAGCGAGCGATCAGGTCTGAAACTGAATGCCCCCCAAAGTTACTTGTTTTTCTTGCTTTACTTACAAACATGAATCGGGCCCACTGTCTGTATGTAGACTCGACGTCGGTATTTGGCATGTTGACACTCAGATGGATACCTGCAAAAATGTTGACTTAACAGGAGGCTTAAGCCGGGTACACACCGGAGCGACGGCAATTGGGACGATTTAATGGATGACTTCCCTTGAGCCCGATTGCCCGTACACACTGGAAAGATTTAATGAAGGACGGAAACGATCACACTGCTCCGTCCTTCATGAGCATATCGTACGTTGCTAGCGAAGGACGTCCAGTTGGCCGTGCAGCAGAGCCGACGAACGTTCGTCGCTTACGGCGGCGGGAGCTCGCAAATCATCCATACACACCGAGCTATGTAGCCGATTTGTCGAAATGGCAAATCGGCCCCACATGGCTCCAATGGGTACCCGGCATTAGGGTAACAGTTCCAATTAGGGTTAGGTTTGTGTTTCCAAGGTGGCAGAAGGGCCATGGAAAGACCGGACGTGGACATATGGGTGCCAGCGCTGGCGCTGATGCCCTTCCTGGTACATAGCCAATCAGGACAGGGAGACCCCTCTGTAAGTGCGCCGAGGTTGGCTGGGAGGCGTGAGGAACTTGTCATTGCATTGCTCTTAGTGAGCCAGGGACGTGCAGGCAGGGGAGGCAGTGCCCCCCTGTCATTAATTATTAAAATAATACAAAGAAGATACTTATGACACATATTCTGTGTTATAAGTATGTACTTTAGCCTTTGCATTATTGTAATAATTTTTTACCTACTAAAAACCAGATCTAAACATGTTTTGGAGGCATCGTTCTCGGTGCCGCCCGCTGTCAGTGATACAGGTCCGGAAGCGAGGGGGGGGCAACCATAGGACAGCCATATCCCATTAAAAAAAACACTATGGGGGTCATTCCGAGTTGATCGTAGCTGTGCTAAATTTAGCACAGCTATGATCATTCACACTGACATACGGGGGGACGCCCAGCACAGGGCTAGTCCTCCCCGCATGTTAGTGCCGGCCCACCCCCACAGAAGTGCAAAGGCATCGCACAGCGGTGATGCCTTTGCCCTTCAAGAGTAGCTCCCGGCCAGCGCAGCTTTAGCGCGCTGGCCGGGAGCTACTCATCATTCCCCAGCCCGCAGTGGCTGCGTGTGACGTCACGCAGCTGCTGCGGGCCACTCCCCACACGGTCTGGCCATGCCTGCGTTGGCCGGACCGTGCCCATGAAATGGCGGCCAAATGCCACCGTTTCGCCCCCTCCCGCTCATCGACCGCCTCTGCCTGTCAATCAGGCAGAGGCGGTCGTAGCACAGCGACGGGTGGCCATGTGCTGGCGCACTGCGGCGCCAGCGCATGCGCAGTTCTGACCCGATCACAACACTGCGAAAAACTGCAGCGTGCGATCGGGTAAGAATGACCCCCTATAAGCGGCACCTCTAGCAGTGCCATTTTCACAGGGGAGTGCTGACAGCAAGCACATGCAGGCACGCCCCTGTCACTGAGTCTCTACTGGGGCGTTAAGTGTAAGCTGCATTACTACTGGGGCATTATGTTTAAGCTGCATTACTACTGAGGCGTTACGTGTAAGCTGCATTACTACTGGGGCATTATGTGTAAGCTGCATTACTACTGGGGCATTATGTGTAAGCTGCATTACTACTGGGGCATTATGTGTAAGCTGCATTACTACTGGGGCATTATGTTTAAGCTGCATTACTACTGAGGCGTTACGTGTAAGCTGCATTACTACTGGGGCATTATGTGTAAGCTGCATTACTACTGAGGCGTTACGTATAAGCTGCGTTACTACTGGGGCATTATGTATAAGCTGCGTTACAACTGGGGCATTATGTGTAAGCTGCATTACTACTGGGGCATTATGTGTAAGCTGCATTACTACAGGGGCATTATGTGTAAGCTGCATTACTACTGAGGCATTACGTATAAGCTGCGTTACTACTGGGGCATTATGTGTAAGCTGCATTACTACTGGGGCATTATGTTTAAGCTGCATTACTACTGAGGCGTTACGTGTAAGCTGCATTACTACTGGGGCATTATGTGTAAGCTGCATTACTACTGGGGCATTATGTGTAAGCTGCATTACTACTGGGGCATTATGTGTAAGCTGCATTACTACTGGGGCATTATGTGTAAGCTGCATTACTACTGAGGCGTTACGTATAAGCTGCGTTACTACTGGGGCATTATGTATAAGCTGCGTTACAACTGGGGCATTATGTGTAAGCTGCATTACTACTGGGGCATTATGTGTAAGCTGCATTACTACTGAGGCGTTACATATAAGCTGCGTTACTACTGGGGCATTATGTGTAAGCTGCATTTCTACAGGGGCATTATGTGTAAGCTGCATTACTACTGAGGCATTACGTATAAGCTGCGTTACTACTGGGGCATTATGTGTAAGCTGCATTACTACTGGGGCATTATGTGTAAGCTGCATTACTACTGGGGCATTATGTGTAAGCTGCATTACTACTGAGGCGTTACGTATAAGCTGCGTTACTACTGATGCGTTACGTGTAAGCTGCGTTACTTCTGCTGCGTTACGTGTAAGCTGCGTTACTACTGGGGCGTTACGTGTAAGCTGCGTTACCTCTGGGGCGTTACGTGTAAGCTGCATTACTACTGGGGCATTATGTGTAAGCTGCATTACTACTGAGGCGTTACGTATAAGCTGCGTTACTACTGGGGCATTATGTGTAAGCTGCATTACTACTGGGGCATTATGTGTAAGCTGCATTACTACTGAGGCGTTACGTATAAGCTGCGTTACTACTGGGGCGTTACGTGTAAGCTGCGTTACTTCTGGGGCGTTACGTGTAAACTGCGTTACTACTGGGGCGTTACGTGTAAGCTGCGTTACTACTGGGGCGTTACGTGTAAGCTGCGCTACTACTGGGGCATTACGTGTAAGCTGCGCTACTACTGGGGCGTTACGTGTAAGCTGCGCTACTACTGGGGCGTTACGTGTAAGCTGCGCTACTACTGGGTTCATTACATTTAAGCGGCGCTAATACTAGGTTTGTTTCGTGTAAGCTGCGCTATTACTGGGGCATTATGTGTAAGTGGCGCTACTACTGGGGTCGTTATGTGTAAGCGGCGCTACTACTGGTGTTGTTATGTGTAAGCGGCGCTATTACTGGGGCGTTATGTGTAAGCGGTGCTACAACTGGGGTGTTATGTGTAAGCTGTGCTACAACTGGGGCGTTATGTGTAAGCAGCGCCACTACTGGGGGCGTTTTAAATAAGGGTACAATTGTGTGACCACGCCCCTTCCTTGTGAGACCACATTCCTTTTTCGACGCACGCTGTCCCTTTGTAAAGTATGGGAGGGCAAAATGTATAGTTTGCAGGGGGGCGACGAACACCCTAGCACCGGCCCTGTGTGACACGTTACGTCACACGCTCGGTGAGAGGAGCCGTAAAGCCAGAAGTGAGGTGCGCTGCTGTCCGGAGAGGTTACAAGAGAATACAAGTTGGTGAGTTACTGTCTGGGAGGGTTGCGGTGGGGAAGGGGTGGCCGCGACATTCACTTGCTGTGACATTTACCCGCTACAGTGCGGACAGGGGAGGTGAAGACAGTTTGATGCGGTAGGATCCTGATAGGCTGAGGTTTTTTGTGGTGCCTCCCATCGAGAGTCTAGATGCAAAGCTGCACTTACCCCACTGTGTTTTCTAAGGGAGGACGGGGGTGCCACAAAGGGGGAGCGTTTTAGGCATGGTTGCTTGCATCTCTTCTGCGTGCCACTACTGTCATGCAGAACATGATAAAGCATACAAAGGCTGCCTTAACGTTACTCAAACCCTTAAAAAAAACTTTTTTTGTTTATTTACATACAGTGTACTGTATATTTCTCACAATACCAAGATACAAATGTGGTTATAACTATCCATAACAAATAATCTATGTCTGTACAAATACCCACCAGGAGTCAAGTAATTTGATTTAGATTTAGTGGCGTGGAGGGAGACAGGGCGGTACGCTGGAGTGGAGGGAGACAGGGCTGGATGGTGGCGTAGAAGGAGACAGGGTAGTACGCTGGCGTGGAGGGAGACAGGGAAGTACGCTGGAGTGGAGGGAGACAGGGCAGGATGCTGGCGTGGAGGGAGACAGGGAAGTACGCTGGAGTGGAGGGAGACAGGGCAGGATACTGGCGTGGAGGGAGACAGGACAGGATGCTGGCGTGGAGGGAGACAGGACAGGATGATGGTGTGGAGGGAGACGGGGAAGGATGGTGGCACTGGAGGGAGACAGGGCAGGATGCTGGCGTGGAGGGAGACAGGGCAGGATGCTGGCGTGGAGGGAGACAGGGCTGGATGGTGGCGTAGAAGGAGACAGGGCAGGATGCTGGTGTGGAGGGAGACAGGGCAGGATGCTGGTGTGGAGGGAGACGGGGAAGGATGGTGGCGTGGAGGGAGACAGGACAGGATGGTGGCGTGGAGGGAGACAGGACAGGATGCTGGCGTGGAGGGAGACAGGGCAGGATGCTGGCATGGAGGGAGACAGGACAGGATGGTGGTGTGGAGGGAGACAGGGCAGGATGGTGGCGTAGAAGGAGACGGCAGGATGCTGGCGTGGAGGGAGACAGGGCAGGATGCTGGCGTGGAGAGAGACAGGGCAGGATGGTGGCGTGGAGGGAGACAGGACAGGATGGTGGCGTGGAGAGAGACAGGACAGGATGCTGGCGTGGAGGGAGACAGAGCAGGATAGTGGCGTGGAGGGAGACAGGACAGGATGCTGGCGTGGAGGGAGACAGGGCAGGATGCTGGCGTGGAGGGAGACAGGACAGGATGATGGCGTGGCGAGAGACAGGACAGGATGGTGGCACTGGAAGGAGACAGGACAGGATGGTGGCGTGGAGGGAGACAGGGCAGGATGGTGGCATGGAGGGAGACAGGGCAGGATGATGGCGTGGAGGGAGACAGGGCAGGATGATGGCGTGGAGGGAGACAGGGCAGGATGGTGGCGTGGAGGGAGACAGGGCAGGATGGTGGCGTGGAGGGAGACAGGGCAGGATGCTGGCGTGGAGGGAGACAGGACAGGATGATGGTGTGGAGGGAGACAGGGCAGGATGATGGCGTGGAGGGAGACAGGGCAGGATGATGGCGTGGAGGGAGACAGGGCAGGATGATGTTGTGGAGGGAGACGGGGAAGGATGGTGGCACTGGAGGGAGACAGAGCAGGATGCTGGCGTGGAGGGAGACAGAGCAGGATGATGGTGTGGAGGGAGACAGGGCAGGATGGTGGCGTGGAGGGAGACAGGGCAGGATGATGGCGTGGAGGGAGACAGGACAGGATGGTGGCACTGGAAGGAGACAGGACAGAATGGTGGCGTGGAGGGAGACAGGGCAGGATGGTGGCACTGGAAGGAGACAGGACAAGATGGTGGCGTGGAGAGAGACAGGACAGGATGGTGGCGTGGAGAGAGACAGGACAGGATGCTGGCGTGGAGAGAGACAGGACAGGATGGTGGTGTGGAGAGAGACAGGACAGGATGGTGGCGTGGAGTGAGACAGGGCAGGATGCTGGCGTGGAGGGAGACAGGACAGGATGCTGGCGTGGAGAGAGACAGGACAGGATGGTGGCGTGGAGAGAGACTGGACAGGATGCTGGCGTGGAGGGAGACAGGACAGGATGATGGTGTGGAGGGAGACAGGACAGGATGCTGGCGTGGAGGGAGACAGGACAGCATGATGGTGTGGAGGGAGACAGGACAGGATGCTGGCGTGGAGGGAGACAGGGCAGGATGCTGGCGTGGAGAGAGACAGGACAGGATGGTGGCGTGGAGAGAGACAGGACAGGATGCTGGCGTGGAGGGAGACAGGGCAGGATGGTGGCGTGGAGAGAGACAGGACAGGATGCTGGCGTGGAGGGAGACAGGGCTGGATGGTGGCGTAGAAGGAGACAGGGCAGGATGGTGGCATAGAAGGAGACAGGGCAGGATGGTGGCATAGAAGGAGACAGGGCAGGATGCTGGTGTGGAGGGAGACAGGGCAGTACGCTGGAGTGGAGGGAGACAGGGCTGGATGGTGGCGTAGAAGAAGACAGGGCAGTATGCTGGAGTGGAGGGAGACAGGGCAGGATGCTGGCGTGGAGGAAGACAGGGCTGGATGGTGGCGTAGAAGGAGACAGGGCAGGATGCTGGTGTGGAGGGAGACAGGGCAGGATGCTGGTGTGGAGGGAGACGGGGAAGGATGGTGGCGTGGAGGGAGACAGGACAGGATGGTGGCGTGGAGGGAGACAGGACAGGATGCTGGCGTGGAGGGAGACAGGGCAGGATGCTGGCATGGTGGGAGACAGGACAGGATTGTGGTGTGGAGGGAGACAGGGCAGGATGGTGGCGTAGAAGGAGACGGCAGGATGCTGGTGTGGAGGGAGACAGGGCAGGATGCTGGCGTGGAGAGAGACAGGGCAGGATGGTGGCGTGGAGGGAGACAGGACAGGATGGTGGCGTGGAGGGAGACAGAGCAGGATGGTGGCGTGGAGGGAGACAGGACAGGATGCTGGCGTGGAGGGAGACAGGACAGGATGCTGGCGTGGAGGGAGACAGGACAGGATGATGGTGTGGCGAGAGACAGGACAGGATGGTGGCACTGGAAGGAGACAGGACAGGATGGTGGCGTGGAGGGAGACAGGGCAGGATGGTGGCATGGAGGGAGACAGGGCAGGATGATGGCGTGGAGGGAGACAGGGCAGGATGGTGGCGTAGAAGGAGACAGGGCAGGATGCTGGTGTGGAGGGAGACAGGGCAGGATGCTGGTGTGGAGGGAGACGGGGAAGGATGGTGGCGTGGAGGGAGACAGGACAGGATGGTGGCGTGGAGGGAGACAGGACAGGATGCTGGCGTGGAGGGAGACAGGGCAGGATGCTGGCATGGAGGGAGACAGGACAGGATTGTGGTGTGGAGGGAGACAGGGCAGGATGGTGGCGTAGAAGGAGACGGCAGGATGCTGGCGTGGAGGGAGACAGGGCAGGATGCTGGCGTGGAGTGAGACAGGGCAGGATGGTGGCGTGGAGGGAGACAGGACAGGATGGTGGCGTGGAGGGAGACAGAGCAGGATGGTGGCGTGGAGGGAGACAGGACAGGATGCTGGCGTGGAGGGAGACAGGACAGGATGATGGCGTGGCGAGAGACAGGACAGGATGGTGGCACTGGAAGGAGACAGGACAGGATGGTGGCGTGGAGGGAGACAGGGCAGGATGGTGGCATGGAGGGAGACAGGGCAGGATGATGGCGTGGAGGGAGACAGGGCAGGATGATGGCGTGGAGGGAGACAGGGCAGGATGATGGCGTGGAGGGAGACAGGGCAGGATGGTGGCGTGGAGGGAGACAGGGCAGGATGGTGGCGTGGAGGGAGACAGGGCAGGATGCTGGCGTGGAGGGAGACAGGACAGGATGATGGTGTGGAGGGAGACAGGGCAGGATGATGGCGTGGAGGGAGACAGGGCAGGATGATGGCGTGGAGGGAGACAGGGCAGGATGATGTTGTGGAGGGAGACGGGGAAGGATGGTGGCACTGGAGGGAGACAGAGCAGGATGCTGGCGTGGAGGGAGACAGAGCAGGATGATGGTGTGGAGGGAGACAGGGCAGGATGGTGGCGTGGAGGGAGACAGGGCAGGATGATGGCGTGGAGGGAGACAGGACAGGATGGTGGCACTGGAAGGAGACAGGACAGAATGGTGGCGTGGAGGGAGACAGGGCAGGATGGTGGCACTGGATGGAGACAGGACAAGATGGTGGCGTGGAGAGAGACAGGACAGGATGGTGGCGTGGAGAGAGACAGGACAGGATGCTGGCGTGGAGAGAGACAGGACAGGATGGTGGTGTGGAGAGAGACAGGACAGGATGGTGGCGTGGAGTGAGACAGGGCAGGATGCTGGCGTGGAGGGAGACAGGACAGGATGCTGGCGTGGAGAGAGACAGGACAGGATGGTGGCGTGGAGAGAGACTGGACAGGATGCTGGCGTGGAGGGAGACAGGA
This sequence comes from Pseudophryne corroboree, assembly GCF_028390025.1. NCBI lineage: Eukaryota > Metazoa > Chordata > Amphibia > Anura > Myobatrachidae > Pseudophryne > Pseudophryne corroboree. Next base: position 22,854,404 of record NC_086451.1, on the reverse strand, counting down.
CAGGATGATGGTGTGGAGGGAGACAGGACAGGATGCTGGCGTGGAGGGAGACAGGACAGCATGATGGTGTGGAGGGAGACAGGACAGGATGCTGGCGTGGAGGGAGACAGGGCAGGATGGTGGCGTGGAGAGAGACAGGACAGGATGCTGGCGTGGAGGGAGACAGGGCAGGATGGTGGCGTGGAGAGAGACAGGGCAGGATGGTGGCGTGGAGGGAGACAGGGCAGGATGCTGGCGTGGTGGGAGACAGGACAGGATGCTGGCGTGGAGGGAGACAGGGCAGGATGCTGGCGTGGAGGGAGACAGGACAGGATGATGGCGTGGAGGGAGACAGGACAGGATGCTGGCGTGGAGGGAGACAGGGCAGGATGCTGGCGTGGAGAGAGACAGGACAGGATGGTGGCGTGGAGAGAGACAGGACAGGATGCTGGCGTGGAGGGAGACAGGGCAGGATGGTGGCGTGGAGAGAGACAGGATAGGATGCTGGCGTGGAGGGAGACAGGGCAGGATGGTGGCGTGGAGGGAGACAGGGCAGGATGGTGGCGTGGAGGGAGACAGGACAGGATGCTGGCGTGGAGGGAGACAGGGCAGGATGATGGCGTGGAGGGAGACCGGGCAGGATGGTGGCGTGGAGGGACACAGGGCAGGATGGTGGCGTGGAGGGAGACAGGACAGGATGGTGGCACTGGAAGGAGACAGGGCAGGATGGTGGCACTGGAAGGAGACAGGACAGGATGGTGGTGTGGAAGGAGACAGGACAGGATGGTGGCACTGGAAGGAGACAGGACAGGATGGTGGTGTGGAAGGAGACAGGGCAGGATGGTGACATTGGAAGGAGACAAAGCAGGATGGTGGCAATGGAGGGAGACAGGGCAGGAAGGTGGCGGCCAATGGCGTGGGCAGAGGCCATTAGTGGTGGTGTTATTGGGCATCGGCTTGGGGGCAGTAGCAGGCTTTGGCTTGGCGGTGTAGGGGTCATCGGCGGGTCTCGGTGGACATTATGGCTGCAGTGCCTCACCAGTCACTGACCTCACCGCACGCCACTGTAGTGAGCCTAGTATTGCGCTCCACCAAAATGCAACAATGGGGTGCAAAAGCCTATATAGGACTGTATCACTGTGCTTTATGTATATGTTGATGATCTTTTAATATTGTTTAGAAGGACAATATAAACTGCATGATGTGACTGCAAAGTTATGAAGTTGACTACAATATATTTTATGGCCTGCAGGTGTCGCTGTTCTCCAGCTACAGATGGAGTTACCTACTTTACTTCCAAACGATTCTACAGCAATTGCACCAGTGCCACCTCAAAGTAATGCACAAAAAATAAACCTGGGAAAAAGAACAATTTATTATTTTCTAAACTTAAAGCAAACACAATCAGTATCTGACATTGAAATAGCGTTTGTGCATTAAAGAGCTGGATATTAGTCATTGAAGTGTTTATAATGATCAAAATATGCCCGTTGTCTTCTGTTTCACCCCATCACAGCCAGGAGCATTGTGTGGATGGCAGACCTGCAGACTTTCGTTGGTTGATTTCATATCCAGGGGCCGTCCCAGTGATGTCACATTTGCTTAACTGAATGAAATTTCAGCTTTTTGTCCTGTAGCAAATCACACCAGGACACTCTCTGTTACGGAGGGTGCAGCCAATGCTGCACGACTAAGCCTTGCTTTTCTACAGAGCTGCGATGTAATGTCAGGGTAACGCTGAACAGTGTGTTTTACCTCCAGACATCATAAGTGAACATTTTTACTTTTTTTATTGTTAAATAGTCTTTTAAATATCTTGATAACATCGATTGCATAATTTATTTTATTTTTTTAATTAAACCCACATTTCAGGGACATCACACTTGAAAAAGCAAGGCAATTATAAGTAGCCTAGTCACCTCACTATGGGGGACATGTACTAAGCAGTGATAAAAGTAGAGAAGTGAGCCAGTGGAGAAGTTGCCCATGGCAACCAATCAGCTGCTCTGTACATTTTTATAGTATGCAAATTATAAATGTTACGTTGATACTGATTGGTTGCCATGGGCAACTTCTCCACATTTATCACCGCTTAGTACATGTCCCCGTATATCCCCCAATGCTTTTCAAGGAGTATCCCGCTGTCCGACCCGGGGGGTCGCAGTGTTAGGGGAGTACTCTCACTGCTGCTCTACATCGCAGACCAGCGGGTGAATGGATGTCCTGCATATGGTCACAGCCTCTACATAGTGTGGGGGAGAGTCTGGGGGAAGCCCAGCGTCAGTAAGCCACGCCCCCTAACCTTGAGGCTACCACCTTTTTGGCCACATGTCCCTAGGGTGAAATCCCATATGTTGGGAGGTATTCCGGGTGCCTAGAGCAGGCATATCCAAACTGCGGCCCTCCAGCTGTTGTGAAACTACATATCCCAGCATGCCCTGACACAGTTTTGCTGTCAGAGAATGCTAAAGCTGTGTCAGGGCATGCTGGGATGTGTAGTTTCTCAACAGTTGAAGGGCCGCAGTTTGGACATGCCTGGCCTAGACATTCCCTGTTGCCTGATTTGTTGGCACTATATAAAGACAATGGATAATAATAGCAGCTGGCTGGCACTTTCCACATTTAGGCGCAGAATTCTCCTCATTTATGATGGCTGAATTTGCCCATTGGTGTGCCCATCCTCTTCCCAAGGTACTGGTGGGGCAGAACTCGTACACCTGCAATATTGAGGGCATACTTGCCTACCCTCCCGGAATGGCCGGGAGGCTCCCGAAAATCGGGTGACCCTCCCGGCCCCCCGGAAAGGTGGGCAAGCCTCCTGCTTTCCCCCTCGGCCGCCCGCAGCAGAGAACAAGTGGGCGGCCCGAGGGGGTCCGATGACGCGATTCGCACTGAATCGCGTTATCATAGCTCCGCCCCCCGCTATGCAGCGCCTCGTTTCTCGGTACAGCACAGCGGGGGTTGGAGTCACGATGATGCGACCCTGATGCCACGCCCCCGGACCGCCCATCCTGCTGCCGGCCACTCTCCCGAACCGCCCATCCTGCTGCCGGCCACGCCCCCGAACCGCCCGTCCTGCTGCCGGCCACGCCCCTATGCACCTACAATGCTGCCTCCTCCCGGAGGAGGAGGCAGCAAAGTAGGTAAGTATGATTGAGGGGTGTGAGAGTATAAAGTCTAGTATATATAGTAAACGTACAGTATATCAATGACCTAGAAATAGGCCTGGAAAGCACAGTGTCAATCTTTGCAGATGATACTAAACTGTGTAGGGTAATTAATTCAGAAATAGATGTGAAGTCTCTGCAGAATGACTTATACAAACTTGAAATCTGGGCGAATGAGGTTCAATACAGACACATGCAAGGTTATGCATTTCGGGACTAAAAACAAACTTGCATCCTACAAAATAAATGGGGAAAGTCTAGGGGTAACAGTATTGGAAAAAGATTTGGGAGTACTCATTGATAATAGGCTTAATAACCATACACAATGTCAAAGTGCAGTAAAGAAGACAAGTAAGGTGCTAGCGTGCATGAACTCGGGAATTGAGACAAGGGACTCGGATGTAATCATGCCGCTGTATAAGGCATTGGTACGTCCGCACCTGGAATATTGTCTTCAGTTTTGGGCACCACTGTATAAAAAAGACATCGGTGAACTCGAAAGGGTTCAAAGGCAAGCTACTAAATCGATTAAAGGCCTAGAAGGACTGGACTATAAGGAAAGACTTACTAGGCTGAATATGTATACACTAGAAAAGAGGCGCCTAAGAGGAGATATTATTAATATCTTCAAATATGTAAAGGGACATCACAAAGAGTTATCAGAGGAACTATTTATTAAAAGAACTCTGTATAGGACGCGGCATTCGCTGAGGCTGGAGAGAAAATTCCATACGCAGCAGAGGAAAGGGTTCTTCACTGTTAGGGCAATAATGATTTGGAATTCCTTGACAGGGAAGGTGGTAATGGTGGACTCTGTAAATGCATTTAAAAGGGGATTGGATGAATTTCTGACTGAAAAGGATATCCAAGGTTACAGCATTTAAAATATTGACGTTGTTAATCCGGGTGTAACATGATTTGTAGCTGTCAGCTAGTCATATAGCATTCTTCAGCAGGTACAGTAAAATCAACTCAACTTAATACAACATACAGGTTGAACGCGATGGGCATTTTGCCTCTTTTCAACCTCAATTACTATGTTACTGTATATATAGTTTATATATAAAATATAGTATATATAGTAGAAGTTTGAGGTAGCCGATAAAGGGGGTAATTCAGACCTGATCGCTAGGGTGCATTTTTTGCATCCCTGCGATCAGGTAGTCGCCGCCTACAGGGGGAGGGGTATTATATGTGTGCAGGTGTGTGATCGCATTTGTAGCAGAACTGCACACACATCAGTTTGTACAGTCTCTTCTCAGCCCAGGACTTACTCAGCTGCTGCGATGCTCGGGGCCGGAGCTGACGTCAGGAACCCTCCCTCCAAACGCCTGGTCCCGCCTGCGCTTCTCCGGACACTTCTTGAAAGCGGACAGTTGCCACCCACAATCTCCTTGCGATCGTCAGCTCGTTCAGAATTTTCTAACCATTCCGTTGCTGACCGGCAATCCCCGTTGCTACGCAGTTCAGATCTGATCGCAGCCTATGAGAAAACGCAGCCTAGCCATCAGGTCTGAATCGGCCCCAGGAGCATGACTTTTTCTATACTGAGAATATAGACCCAGTAATAGTATTTATTAGAGTTGGAAATTCTCTGGGATGGCAGGAAAAGTGGGATGAGGGAACAGTTATGAGATGTGCGTTCCCATGGTCTGCCCTATGCAGCTTTATGTTGCTAAATGTGGCATGGCGGAAAGCTGTGATGTCATCAGTGAGCATAGATGGGTGGGCTATGGTGCAGCACTGGTTATTATGGCGCAATTCGTGCCACTCCAAAGTCCAAAACACTCACCCTGGTTTGTAGACTTCCTCTCAGTGTCCCCTGTACATAGGTAACTGATTACCCTTATACTAGGTCCAAACAGTCCCACAGGCAGTGCCATAATTTGGGGTCACTCCCCTACTATATCTCTAATTAATGGGGGTTTATTCCGAGATGATCGTAGCTATGCTAAATTTTGCACAGCTACGATCATTCACACTGACATGCGGGGGGACGCCCAGCACAGGGATAGTCCGCCACGCATGTCAGTGCCGGCCTTCCCCCGCAGAAATGCAAAAGCATCGCACAGCGGAAATGCCTTTGCACTTCAAGAGTAGCTCCCGACCAGCGCAGCTTTAGCGTGCTGGCCGGGAGCTACTCGTCGCTCCCCGGCCCGCAGCGGCTGTGTATGACGTCACACAGCCGCTGTGGCCCGCCCCCGTTCGGTCCGGCTACGCCTGCGTTGGCCAGACCGCGCCCACGAAACAGCGGCCAAACGGAGGCATTTGGCCGCTGTTTCATGGGCGCAGTCCGGCCAACGCAGGCGTAGCAGGACCGAACGGGGGCGGGCCGCAGCGGCTGTGTGACGTAATACACAGCCGCTGCGGGCCGGGGAGCGACTAGTCAATCAGGCAGAGGCGATTGCAGCCCTGCTATGGCCTTCGGCCGTCTGGCATGCGCAGTGGGGACCCGTTCGCTCGGCTGCAATAAAAAGCAGCGAGCGAACGGGTGAGAATGACCCCCGATGTTTCTAGTTATGCTATTAATCACTGACTGAACACTTGCTGATGTAGTTTACAAATATGGCCACTAGATGTCACTGAAAGGCCACCCTATGTAGAATGCACCCTTTGCATTTAGGCCCTCATTCCGAGTTGTTCGCTCGGTAAAAATCTTCGCATCGCAGCGATTTTACGCTTAATGCGCATGCGCAATGTTCGCACTGCGACTGCGCCAAGTAAATTTGCTATGCAGTTAGGAATTTTACTCACGGCTTTTTCATCGTTCTGGCGATCGTAATGTGATTGACAGGAAATGGGTGTTAATGGGCGGAAACAGGCCGTTTTATGGGCGTGTGGGAAAAAACGCTACCGTTTCCGGAAAAAACGCAGGAGTGGCCGGAGAAACGGAGGAGTGTCTGGGCGAACGCTGGGTGTGTTTGTGACGTCAAACCAGGAACGACAAGCACTGAACTGATCGCAGATGCCGAGTAAGTCTGAAGCTACTCAGAAACTGCTACGAGGTGTGTAATCGCAATATTGCGAATACATCGTTCGCAATTTTAAGATGCTAAGATTCACTCACAGTAGGCGGCGGCTTAGCATGAGCAAATCTGCTAAAATCCGCTTGCGAGCGAACAACTCGGAATGAGGGCCTTAATTCTTAATATTTTTACATTATAGAATTTTATTTAATGATGCATTTCTTCAGTCTTTGTAGGAGATCGCGGAAACACGAACTTTAGAGCAAAGGTCCAAGAGCGAAGATGAAGCTTGCTCCGGCAGCTGCTGAAGATATACGATAAAGGAAACTATTTGAGACTGTGCAATGACCTCCAAATTAAATGCAACCACTAACAGGGCATCCTGGAATATGTAGTTCCATAACCATCAACAAGCTTATGCAACCTGTAGCCACAAGCCAATCTGGCTGGAAGTGCATGCTGGGAGTCCAGAAAGCCACAGGCTGCAAAACTGAAAACCTCTAGAGGGCCGATTTACATTTCCACTACTGCAAATATTCCGCCTCAAATCTGGAACTACGACATCTGGCCAATGACATTTACGTGACAGAATTTTGAGTCAGAAATGAACATTGACTTTTACAGTGCGTCATTTATTTGTTAATAGTTATTATAAAGTCTCCCCGCCCACTGCCTGACATTCATCCATGTAGTGGAGCTTTTACAGACACCTAGAAGCTGAGAAAAGGTCCAGGGTGAAGGGTTGTGCGGTTGCTTTAAGATGGGACCACTAGTGTCAACGTGCCATTGTTCTGGGGTCCAAGTAGAGACAGTTCTGTCCCTGTTCTGTACATATCTGACAATCGGGCGATCCCAACAACAGACTGTACGGCCAATTTCTCTGACGTCCTAGTGGATGCTGAGGACTCCGTAAGGACCATGGGGAATAGCGGCTCCGCAGGAGACTGGGCACAAAAGTAAAGCTTTAGAACTACCTGGTGTGCACTGGCTCCTCCCCCTATGACCCTCCTCCAAGCCTCAGTTAGATTTTTGTGCCCGAACGAGAAGAGTGCACACTAGGTGGCTCTCCTGAGCTGCTTAGTGAAAAGTTTAGTTTTAGGTTTTTTAGGTTCAGTGAGACCTGCTGGCAACAGGCTCACTGCATCGAGGGACTAAGGGGAGAAGAAGCGAACTCACCTGTGTGCAGAGTGGATTGGGCTTCTTAGGCTACTGGACATTAGCTCCAGAGGGACCGATCACAGGCCCAGCCATGGATAGGTCCCAGAGCCGCGCCGCCGGCCCCCTTACAGAGCCAGAAGACAGAAGAGGTCCGGAAAATCGGCGGCAGAAGACGTCCTGTCTTCAACAAGGTAGCGCACAGCACTGCAGCTGTGCGCCATTGCTCTCAGCACACTTCACACTCCGGTCACTGAGGGTGCAGGGCGCTGGGGGGGGGGGCGCCCTGAGACGCAATAAAAACACCTTGGATGGCAAAAAATGCATCACATATAGCTCCTGGGCTATATGGATGAATTTAACCCCTGCCAGAATACACAGAAAAACGGGAGATAAGGCCGCCGAGAAGGGGGCGGAGCCTATCTCCTCAGCACACTGGCGCCATTTTCCCTCACAGCTCCGTTGGAGGGAAGCTCCCTGGCTCTCCCCTGCAGTCACTACACTACAGAAAGGGTTATAAAAGAGAGGGGGGCACTAATTACGCGCAGTATTAAAAATACAGCAGCTATAAGGGGAAAAACACTTATATAAGTTTATCCCTGTATATATATATAGCGCTCTGGTGTGTGCTGGCAAACTCTCCCTCTGTCTCCCCAAAGGGCTAGTGGGGTCCTGTCCTCTATCAGAGCATACCCTGTGTGTGTGCTGTGTGTCGGTACGTTTGTGTCGACATGTATGAGGAGAAAAAGGATGTGGAGACGGAGCAGATTGCCTGTAATAGTGATGTCACCCCCTAGGGGGTCGACACCTGAGTGTATAAACTGTTGGAAGGAATTATGTTACAGTGTCAGCTCTGTATAAAAGACAGTGGTTGACATGAGACAGCCGGCTACTCAGCTTGTGCCTGTCCAGACGTCTCATAGGCCGTCAGGGGCTCTAAAGCGCCCGTTACCTCAGATGGCAGATATAGACGCCGACACGGATACTGACTCCAGTGTCGACGGTGAAGAGACAAATGTGACTTCCAGTAGGGCCACACGTTACATGATTGAGGCAATGAAAAATGTTTTACACATTTCTGATAATACGAGTACCACCAAAAAGGGGTATTATGTTCGGTGAGGAAAAACTACCTGTAGTTTTCCTGAATCTGAGAAATTAAATGAGATGTGTGATGAGGCGTGGGTTTCCCCCGATAACAACTGATAATTTCTAAAATGTTATTGGCATTATATCCTTTCCCGCCAGAGGTTAGGGTGCGTTGGGAAACACCCCCTAGGGTGGATAAAGCGCTCACACACTTGTAAGAACAAGGGCTCTACCCTCTCCTGAGATGGCCACCCTTAAGGATCCTGCTGATAGAAAGCAGGAGGGTATCCTAAAATGTATTTACACACATACTGGTGTTATACTGCGACCAGCAATCGCCTCAGCCTGGATGTGCAGTGCTGGGTTGGCGTGGTCGGATTCCCTGACTGAAAATATTGATACCCTAGATAGGGACAGTATATTATTGCCTATAGAGCATTTAAAAGATGCATTTCTATATATGCGTGATGCACAGCGGAATATTTGCCGACTGGCATCAAGTCTAAGTGCGTTGTCCATTTCTGCCAGTAGAGGGTTATGGACACGACAGTGGTCAGGTGATGCGGATTCCAAACGGCATTTGGAAGTATTGCCTTATTAAGGGGAGGAGTTATTTGGGGTCGGTCTTTCAGACCTGGTGGCCACGGCAACAGCTGGGAAATCCACGTTTGTACCCCAGGTCGCCTCTCAACATAAGAAGACGCCGTATTATCAGGCGCAGTCTTTTCGTGGGCAAGCGGGCGAAAGGTTCCTCATTTCTGCCCCGTGACAGAGGGAGAGGAAAAAGGCTGCAGAAATCAGCCAGTTCCCAGGAACAGAAGCCCTCTCCCGCCTCTGCCAAGCCCTCAGTATGACGCTGGGGCTTTACAAGCAGAATCAGGCACGGTGGGGGCCCGTCTCAATGAATTTCAGCGCGCAGTGGGCTCACTCGCAAGTAGACCCCTGGATCCTTCAGGTGATATCTCAGGGGTACAAATTGGAATTCGAGACGTCTCCCCCTCGCCGTTTCCTAAAGTCGGCTTTACCGATGTCTCCTTCTGACAGGGAGGCAGTTTTGGAAGCCATTCACAAGCTGTATTCCCAGCAGGTGATAATCAAGGTACGCCTCCTGCAACAGGGAACGGGGTATTATTCCACACTGTTGTGGTACCGAAGCCGGACGGCTCGGTGAGACCGATTCTCAATCTAAAATCTTGAACACTTACATACGGAGGTTCAAATTCAAGATTGAGTCACTCAGAGCAGTGATTGCGAACCTGGAAGAAGGGGACTACATGATGTCTCGGGACATCAAGGATGCTTACCTTCATGTCCCAATTTACCCTTCTCACCAAGGGTACCTCAGGTTTATGGTACAGAACTGTCACTATCAGTTTCAGATGCTGCCGTATGGATGGTCCACGGCACCCCGGGTCTTTACCAAGGTAATGGCCGAAATGATGATACTCCTTCGAAGGAAGGGAATTTTAGTTATCCCTTACTTGGACGATTCCCTGATAAGGGTAAAATCCAGGGAACAGTTGGAGGTCGGTGTAGCACTATCTCAGGTAGTGTTGCGGCAGCACGATTGGATTCTCAATATTCCAAAATCGCAGCTGATTCCGACGACTCGTCGTCTGTTCCTAGGGATGATCCTGGACACAGTCCAGAAAAAGGTGTTTCTCCCGGAGGAGAAAGTCAGGGAGTTATCCGAGCTAGTCGGGAACCTCCTATAACCGAGCCAAGTCTCAGTACATCAATGAAAGGGTTCTGGGAAAAATGGTGGCTTCCTACGAAGCAATCCCATTCGGCAGATTCCACGCAAGAACTTTCCAGTGGGACCTGCTGGACAAATGGTCCGGGTCACATCTTCAGATGCATCAGCGGATAACCCTGTCACCAAGCACAAGGGTGTCTCTCCTGTGGTGGTTGCAGAGTGCTCATCTTCTAGAGGGCCGCAGATTCGACATTCAGGACTGGGTCCTGGTGACCACGGATGCCAGCCTGCGAGGCTGGGGAGCAGTCACACAGGGAAGGAATTTCCAGAGCTTATGGTCAAGCCTGGAGACATCACTTCACATAAATATCCTGAAGCTAAGGGCCATTTACAATGCTCTAAGCTCAGCAAGACCTCTGCTTCAAGGTCACCCGGAGTTGATCAATTCGGACAACATCACGGCAGTCACCCACGTAAACAGACAGGGTGACACAAGAAGCAGGAGGGCAATGGCAGAAGCTGCAAGGATTCTTCGCTGGGCGGAAAATCATGTGATAGCACTGTCAGCAAGTGGGGACTTCACCCAGAAGTCTTCCACATGTTTATAAAACTCGACAAGTATTGCGCCGGGTCAAGGGACCCTCCGGCAATAGCTGTAGACGCTCTGGTAACACAGTGGGTGTACCAGTCAGTGTATGTGTTCCCTCCTCTGCCTCTCATACCCAAGGTACTGAGAATTATAAGATGGAGAGGAGTAAGCACTATATTCGGGCTCCGGATTAGCCAAGAAGGACTTGGTAACCGGAACTTCAAGAGATGCTCACGGAGGATCCGTGGCCTCTACCTCTAAGAAGGGACCTGCTCCAGCAAGGACCCTGTCTGTTCCAAGACTTACCGCGACTGCGTTTGACGGCATGGCGGTTGAACGCCGGATCCTGAAGGAGAAAGGCATTCCGGATGAAGTCATTCCTATCCTGATCAAAGCCAGGAAAGATATAACCGCTAAACATTATCACCGCATTTGGCGAAAATATGTTGCGTGGTGCGAGGCCAGTAAGGCCCGACGGAGGAATTTTCAACTAGGTCGATTCCTACATTTCCTGCAAACAGGAGTGTCTATGGGCCTGAAATGGGGGTCCATTAAGGTTCAAATTTCGGCCCTGTCAATTTTCTTCCAAAAAGAACTAGCTTCAGTCCCTGAAGTTCAGACGTTTGTGAAAGGGGTACTGTATATACAGCCTCCTTTTGTGCCTCCAGTGGCACCTTGGGATCTAAATGTAGTTTTTGGGTTCCAAAAGTCACATTGGTTTGAACCACTTAAATATGTGGAGTTAAAATATCTCACATGGAAAGTGGTCATGCTGTTGGCCCTGGCCTGGGCCAGGTGCGTGTCAGAATTGGCGGCTTTATCCTGTAAAAGCCCTCATCTGATTTTCCATTCGGACAGGGCGGAATTGAGGACTTGTCCTCAGTTTCTCCCTAAGGTGGTTTTCAGCGTTTCACCTGAATCAACCTATTGTGGTGCCTGCGGCTACTAGGGACTTGGAGGACTCCAAGTTGCTAGACGTTGTCAGGGCCCTGGAAATATAGGTTTCCAGGACGGCTGGAGTCAGAAAATCTGACTCGTTGTTTATTCTGTATGCACCCAACAAGCTGGGTGCTCCTGCTTCTAAGCAGACTATTGCTCGTTGGATTTGTAGTACAATTCAGCTTGCACATTCTGTGGCAGGCCTGCCACAGACAAAATCTGTAAAAGCCCATTCCACAAGGAAGGTGGGCTCATCTTGGACGGCTGCCCGAGGGGTCTCGGCTTTACAACTTTGCCGAGCAGCTACTTGGTCAGGAGCAAATACGTTTGTAAAATTCTACAAATTTGATACCCTGGCTGAGGAGGACCTGGAGTTCTCTCATTTGGTGCTGCAGAGTCATCCGCACTCTCCCGCCCGTTTGGGAGCTTTGGTATAATCCCCATGGTCCTTACGGAGTCCCCAGCATCCACTAGGACGTCAGAGAAAATAAGAATTTACTTACCGATAATTCTATTTCTCGTAGTCCGTAGTGGATGCTGGGCGCCCATCCCAAGTGCGGATTGTCTGCAATACTGGTACATAGTTATTGTTACCAAAAAAATCGGGTTATTGCTGTAGTGAGCCATCTTTTCTAGAGGCTCCTCTGTTATCATGCTGTTAACTGGGTTTAGATCACAAGTTATATGGTGTGATTGGTGTGGCTGGTATGAGTCTTACCCGGGATTCAAAATCCTTCCTTATTGTGTACGCTCGTCCGGGCACAGTATCCTAACTGAGGCTTGGAGGAGGGTCATAGGGGGAGGAGCCAGTGCACACCAGGTAGTTCTAAAGCTTTACTTTTGTGCCCAGTCTCCTGCGGAGCCGCTATTCCCCATGGTCCTTACGGAGTCCCCAGCATCCACTACGGACTACGAGAAATAGAATTATCGGTAAGTAAATTCTTATTTTCCCACAAATGTTGCGTATTCACGGGAAACGTCTCAGATTGGGGATAGGTCACCTCAAGAGCCTCACCGGCCGTAGTTCTCCAGCTCATTACTAAATGGATGCCTGTGCCTGTTATATGTACTGTTTCATTACCTCCGTCAGCCTAGCTGGTCTGAGGGACATGGCTGTGAGTCAGCATGACAGGTGTGTCAGGTGTGTTTGCTGAATGTAAGTTACACCTATTTGCATTTGTGCGGTTGCATAAACTAGATCTGTGGCGCTTAACCTCTGTCCAAAAAGGGAAGGGCCTGTGTGCCGGCCATTCAGGGAAATTATTCTGAATAGGGTTCTGCTGCTCTGTAACGTACTTATTGGTGTAAAGTGTTCTGCTGACTGTAAACAGAGAAAACGTCTTTTGACTTGTCCCAGTTATGCAATTGTTCAGTGCCATCAGCCGTTTATTGTAGCCTTATTCCTCCAACAAATCTGCCAACTTCCCTATATAAACTTGGCTAAGAAGTTCCCCAGGTGGCTTTTTTCTCGGTCTAGGTGTGGTTGCCGTTGCTGTATAGGCCTGTGCGTCAGGGACGTGCGGTGAGGTAAATTGCTCAGGAGGCACTGGCTAGTACCAGAGCCAGATTTACAAACCATATATGAGCCAAAGGGTTCATGAGGGCATTATGCACAGGTGCAGCAGTATATACATGTGGGCATTACACACTGGTACAGCAGTATATACATGTGGGCATTATACACAGGTGCAGCAGCATATACACGTGGGCATTATACACAGGTGCAGCAGTATATACATGTGGGCATTATACACAGGTGCAGCAGTACATACATGTGGGCATTATACACAGGTGCAACAGTATACATGTGGGCATTATACACAGGTGCAGCAGTATATACATGTTGGCATTATACACAGGGGCAGCAGTGTATACATGTGGGAATTATACACAGGTGCAGCGGTATATACATGTGGGCATTATACACAGGTGTAGCGGTATATACATGTGGGCATTATACACAGGTGCAGTGGTATATACATGTGGGCATTATACACAGGTGCAGCGGTATATACATGTGCGCATTATACACAGGTGCAGCAGTATATACATGTTGGCATTATACACAGGTGCAGCGGTATATACATGTGGGCATTATACACAGGTGCAGCAGTATATACATGTTGGCATTATACACAGGTGCAGCGGTATATACATGTGGGCATTATACACAGGTGCAGCGGTATATACATGTGGGCATTATGCACAGGCACAGCGGTATATACATGTGGGCATTACACACAGGTGCAGCAGTATATACACGTAGGCAATATACACAGGTGCAGCGGTATATACATGTGGGCATTATACACACGTGCAGCGGTATATACATGTGGGCATTATACACAGGTGCAGCGGTATATACTGTACATGTGGGCATTATGCACAGGCGCAGCAGTATATACATGTGGGCATTACACACAGGTGCAGCATTATAAACTCCTGGAAATTTGGTGAGGTTTGATCAGAGATGTGAGGAAAAGATAGGTGGGGGAGGTGAGGGGAGGCACTGCCTCACCTGCCATAGACTTTTTACTGCAGAGTTTTAACTATAAATATGATTAGAATAATACAAAGAAAATATTTCTGATATATTATTTGTATTTTTCATATACTTTATGTAGTCAATACTCCGGTGTATACGTTAGTATAACAGGAAAGGCTCTGCCTCACCTGCCTCACCCCACCGCATGTCACTGCTGTGCAGAGAGCCGGAAAGGTGGTTTCACAAGTCAGTCCTTGGTAGAAGAAGATCTTACTACCCTGAGAACAAGATTGAGGCAGATACGGACACATCCTATGACCACATCCACTGCCACACCATCACCACAAGATAAGGAGCATGCAGGTTCCGGTGGCCATGGCCCATGTAGTCCTTGTGGGGCCAACACAGTGTCGGCTGGCTATAGACGGTGAGATGTCTGGCTAGCACCCAATGCCAGTTTCTCCCATAACTTCCTGTTAATACATCCGACAGCCTTTGGGCAGACATGATATGTGTGCTCTGATTTTCCCTATGCCCATTAGTTGAACTGTGTCTGCATGTTCTCTGAAGTCAATAAAAGCCCATAAGCACAGCCCATTGAACCGTTCGCACAGTCCATTAGCCTGTAGGTGGTAGGGGGCAGTATTGAGCTACCACACTTTGTCCAGAGATATTGGACCAGCTCATTTATAATGTGATGTAAGATTACCTTTCCCTGTGGAATCCTACTATGCTAAACAATTCTGACCAGCGTATGATGCATTTTCTGCAGACACCGCGTACCCGTCTCAGCGTTCCATGTGGCTTAACCCACCATGCAGTTGATCTTCTGTAGATTTCCCTCAATCTACAGATATAGGACCTGTTATGTCCACAGCATCAAGATACATGAGTGTCAGGATTGACCTGGAGAAAGTCCTTGAGAGTTGTACCAAGAGTCTAGCCAGGCTGTGGAGCCGGATCTTATCACTAGGCCTCTATTATCTCAGGCTGGTAACTACTATGTCTGCAGTATCAGAAGATCGTATCATAGAATGTAGGTCTAACACTGTGACAATAGCCCAAAGATTCCTATAGCCTGCCTCTAGTGTAGGACCGTAGCTTGTGGCCTTCAGAATATAGGGGCATATGTGTCAAAGCTTGGGAAGTGATAAAGTGGAGAGAGATAAAGCCCATCAATCTCCTGCCATTTTTTCAAACACAGCCTGTAACATGGCAGTTAGATGCTGATTGGCTGATACTTTATCTCCCTGCAAGTTTTGATACATTTCCCCCTAATTTGTTACTGTGCTGTAGAGCTGGGGATAGGCATGGAGACTTCACAACCCCTAAGTGGCAAAATGACATATTACACAGCTTACTATGGGCTGATACAGAGATAGGTGCAAATGCCGACACAGCTGTGATTCCGTGCGCAGCTGCTGTGCGACAGTATGCAAAGGCAGCAGCCGCTAAGATTTTGAGACGCTTACTGGAGGTGTCTGAGGTCTGCCACTTGTAAATGGCTGTGCAGTATGGCCATCAGAAGTAAGATGCTGGGGCCATGTTTACTGCGCCACTGAAACGGTCACAACGCGCCCTGCATGTGAGCAGCCACTCTCTCGTTACCTTCTACTAACGCTCCCTGACCGTCAGTCACTTTGCAAATAAATCCTCTCTGCGACCGCCATTGCAAGACTGTTGCAGCACCTGCACAGTGTGACTTCAATGCAGGCACAGCGGCAAAACATTGCTCAACTGCATAGAACACCGGCATTGAGTCCATCTCTGCATTAGACACTATGGGCCTAATTCAGACCTGATCGCTCCTCTGCAGCGGTCTGCGATCAGATAGTCGCCGACCATAGACAGTAAAAACCTGCCCCGTGCAAGTGTGCGAATGCATGTGTACGCCATGTGAAAAGCTTTGCAAACACCGGTCAGCTGCAAATCCGTTCACAACTCACTCCCCATGGAATGATTTTTCCAGTGTGTGCGTAGCCCAGGACTTACTCCTACAGTGCGATACAGACAGGCTGATCGGGGCCGGAGCTGATGTCACACACCCGCCCTGAAATTCTTGGGAACGCCTGCATTTTGCCTGACATTCCCAGAAAATGGCAGTTACCACCCCCAAACGTCCGCTTCCTGTCAATCAACTTGCGTACGCCTAGCGTTTGAAATTTTCGCACGATTATTCTGCAGTTTGGCCTTGTGCGTGCACATTGCAATCCATCGATCGATAATCGCCCATCATGCAAAATCTCACAACAGCAATCAGGTCTGAATTAGGCCCTATGTACGTTGTATACACAAAGTGACATTGATAAAGGAGCAGCCATTTCTTTTCTTCATGTGCCATAACACAATGCCTGAATTTGGGCACAGTGAGATGCTGAGTAAGCAGATTGCACCCGGAGTTTGGGCAAACGGGGGTCGCCATGTTTTCTATATAACAAGGTTATAGCAAGTGATTGGAACCACGGCTGTGGCTTATCAGGGTGTGCTCTGGGCCTCTTCTGCCTTGTCCTTGGGCCAATCCAGTCTCCAATATGCATACTGTAGCTGAGGAGAGCAGGAAAGAAGAAGATGCCGGAATTAAGTAGGATGCAGGGTTGCTATCAGTACGTGATCTAGCCAGTGCCACGCGTCTTATAATAGTGCTAAGAGGTCAGGTGGATACTTGCATTACAGTTAGGGCCGGATTAAGGGCCACGTGGGCCTGGAGCTGAAAATTTCCAAGGGCCTATACTGAGAAGGGGAGGAGCTGTAACTAGTGCTGTGTGGGTGTGGCCAGAGCCATATGAGTGTGTACACCCTATATACTATGAACCCTAATTACTTCCTAAATACATAAACATAGAAAATATGCATAATTTTGTGAGGAAAAAACAAAACAAAACTATTTTAATACTTATGATTTATGATTGTTTGGCCAGCTGTGTGCCTGGTCACCATCCTGCTGCTAGCATAATGGGCCTATTTTTATGTGGAGGCCTGGAGCTGTAGCTCCATCCGCCCCATTGTTAATCTGGCCCTGATTACAGTGGAAATGAAGCACAGCACTGGAGTCTTTCACTAGAAGCCGAGTGATTCCTCTTCCTCCTTCTACACTTTGCGTATTGCAGGAACTGACATTAAAGTCACACAGCGGCGGCCGCTGGCACAGAGACAGGCATTTTTTTCTGGCATGGCCACTTGCTGCAGGATAATTCAGGGCCTCTTATTACTCGTGTGATCTGGGATAAGGGCCAAGCCCAATTATGTCGACATTTGGGCCAATAATGATTGTATATTCGGGCCAATAAACTTCCCGTTATAGGAGAGGCCTGAGATATTTGCGCCATTTCCTTGTTGATTCATTTGAGAGAGTCTCAAACCAAAAAACTAGGGTGGTCCACTGAACGGCTAACCATCGATATCACCATCAATACTTTCCATCGATGACAAAAATTCAGTGCTGAAAAAACATTGATTGTTCAAACCATCGATGGCTGTTACTAACAGCGTGACATGATGGCAGGGAGCCAATCGGAGAAGGAGGGCTGGACTGTGAAACGAGCAATGGGGAGGCGGGGTTAAATGCTGTGCAACTCAAAAAAATTCTACATCATCATTGGACCTCTGCCATCGATGTTTGCTACCCATCGATGGTCGTTAGCCAGAACAAAAATGCACCATTCACAGAAAAATCACCCTACCCAGCCCCCCTGTTATCTCCGCGCAGCTCCTCTTTGGCTGAGTTGCATGGCTTGTGGGCTGATGTGACGCCACTTAGGTGACCTGTACGGTGGGCCTTTCAGTCACGGTTCGATGACAGGATATCACAACCTTAGCTTATTACTAATATCAGTGCGCAGGTCTCGGGAAAATGACAAGGTGGCAGGGGCGTTTTAAGAGAGGAGGAGGCCCGTGTCAGCCTCCTCCGTCGGGCCCCCTCCTCTCTGCCTGGAGCGCTGTAGAGTCTGAGCACTAGAGGGCTCAGACTCTACTGCGCATGCGCAGAGCTCAGGGAAAATGGCGCCGCGCCATTTTCCCTGAGTTTTCTCTACTGCACATGCACAGATCTCCGGGAAAATGGCGCGACGGCCATTTTCCCTGAGATTTCTCTACTGCGCATGCACAGAACGCTGTGAAAATGGCCGGTTCTAGCGGCGCTGTGGATGCCGGCGCTGGACTTCGGAGAAGTGAGTATTTT
Organism: Pseudophryne corroboree; assembly: GCF_028390025.1. Taxonomy (NCBI): domain Eukaryota; kingdom Metazoa; phylum Chordata; class Amphibia; order Anura; family Myobatrachidae; genus Pseudophryne; species Pseudophryne corroboree. Next base: position 22,836,162 of record NC_086451.1, on the reverse strand, counting down.
ACAAATGGGTGCAGTGTGTGCGGTGGGGGCCCCCTCTGGACTCAGGGACTTGTGTGCACCGCACACACTACACCCATTATAGAAACGCCAGTGCAAGGTGGCAATTTTACACACGCACAATAAGGAAAATGGCTGCCGTGCCATTTTCCCAGAGACCTGTGCCCAGTGCTCAACAGTCACTCTCACGGCACTGGCGCTGCCTCCTAGCAAGGACAGGGCCCAGACGGAGACTGCACACGGGCCCCTTCCTCTCTTAGGCCCTCATTCCGAGTTGTTCGCTCGTAATTTTCTTCGCATCGCAGCGATTTTCCGCTAACTGCGCATGCGCAATGTTCGCACTGCGACTGCGCCAAGTAAATTTGCTATGCAGTTAGGTATTTTACTCACGGCATTACGAGGTTTTTTCTTCGTTCTGGTAATCGGAGTGTGATTGACAGGAAGTGGGTGTTTCTGGGCGGAAACTGGCCGTTTTATGGGAGTGTGTAAAAAAACGCTGCCGTTTCTGGGAAAAACGCGGGAGTGGCTGAAGAAACGGGGGAGTGTCTGGGCGAACGCTGGGTGTGTTTGTGACGTTAAACCAGGAACGACAAGCACTGAACTGATCGCACTGGAAGAGTAAGTCTCGAGCTACTTAGAAACTGCACAGAGAAATCTTTTCGCAATATTGCGAATCTTTCGTTCGCAATTCTGCTAAGCTAAGATTCACTCCCAGTAGGCGGCGGCTTAGCGTGTGCAATGCTGCTAAAAGCAGCTAGCGTGCGAACAACTCGAATGAGGGCCTTAATACGCCCCTGCTGTGAGCAGTAGCAAATATATTTTATCAGTACATTTTGGAACCATTTCACAAGACTAATGAAGTTGGAGAGTCAGGATACGCAGTGCACAGTGATAGGTCCTTCTTCTTCTGCTGCATCAGAGGAAATAGTGCAGTGATGTGTATAGTGGCTATTCCTCTTTCTTGTGAACTGAAATTCCAGCGAGAAAGGCATCAATTACATATACACTAATAATAGTCATCCATGGAGAGTGACATAATTCCCTGTGACACAACATATGCTTTTAGCTGTATGCAGGGCATAAAGTGGTCCTGGAGAGGTGGTGGAACTCATTTACCCCGCCATCTACCTCCCCTCCTCACATTAAGCAGCACCAGGCAGTGGCAAACGCAGGATTTGCATGGGGGGGTTTCCAGAACTGGGTGGAGCCAATCACGGGGGTGGGGACTGAGCTGACCCAGTATATGCTGGGTCCGTAAAACTAGTGTGTCTGTGTGTGTGTGTGTATATATATATATATATATATATATATACCGTATATATATATATATATATATATATACATACATATACATAGCATATTAAACATGCATACATATATATATATATATATATATATATATACATACACACATACAGTACATGTATATATACACATGTATATATATCATAAGTGTGTGTGTTTATATGTATGTATGTATATACATGTGTATATATGTATGCACATGGATATATATGTACTATAATTAAAATAAAGTAAACTTTTATTGCACTTACAAGTGCCACCAGGAAGACAGCAGGCTGCAGAGGACGCTAGACAGCCATTAATAATACTCTTGCAGCTTAAAAAAAATTTTTTTTTTTTTTTTAGTCGAGGGGGGTTTCTGGGTGCTCGGAAACCCCCCCTGGGTGCGCCACTGCCAGGGCCAGTGGTAGTGTTTTTGGTCCCCCCCTACAAACTATAAATTAGTGTCCTACTTCCCATACTTTATAAAGGGGCATTGGTCTCACAAAGAAGCAGCGTGGTCACACAATAGTACCCCCAATTCACATTACACCACACAGTAGCACAATCTTATTCACATTACACCGCACGTAGTGCCCGATTCATATTACACCACATAGTAATGCCCCTTATTATGTTTACGTCACTCAGTAGTGCCCTTTATTCATTTTGCACTACACAATGGTATCCTTTATACACGTTATATCACATAGTAGTGTCCCTTATATTCAATGCCCACAGTAGTGCCCCTTATACACAATTACCACAGTACTGCCCCTTACACATAATGACCACAGTAGTGCCCCTTACACATAACGACCACAGTAGTGCTGCTTATACACATAATGCTGGTCATTTCGAGTTGATCGCTCGCTAGCTGTTTTTTTGCAGCCGTGCAAACACTAAGCCGTCGCCCTCTGGGAGCGTATCTTAGCTTAGCAGAAGTGTGAACGAAAGGATCGCAGAGCGGCTACAAAAATAAATTGTGCAGTTTCAGAGTAGCTCCAGACCTACTCAGCGCTTGCGATCACTTCAGACTGTTCAGTTCCGGATTTGACGTCACAAACACGCCCTGCATTCGGCCAGCCACGCCTGCGTTTTATCTGGCACGCCTGCGTTTTTTCGAACACTCCCTGAAAACCGTCAGATAACACCCAGAAACGCCCTCTTCCTGTCAATCACTCTGCAGCCAGCAGTGCGACAGAAAAGCTTCGCTAGACCTTGTGTAAAACAGCTTTGGACGTTGTGAAAGAACGTCGCGCGTGCGCATTGCGCCGCATATGCATGCGCAGAAGTGCCATTTTTTTTGCTTCATCGCTGCGCAGCGAACATTTTCTGCTAGCGATCAACTCGGAATGACCACCAATGACCACAGTAGTGCTGCTTACACACATAATGACCACAGTAGTGCTGCTTATACACATAATGACCACAGTAGTGCTACTTATACACATAATAACCACAGTAGTGCTGCTTATACACATAATGACCACAGTAGTGCTGCTTATAGACATAATGACCACAGTAGTGCTGCTTATAGACATAATGACCACAGTAGTGGTGCTTATAGACATAATGACCACAGTAGTGCTGCTTATACACATAATGACCACAGTAGTGATGCTTATACACATAATGACCACAGTAGTGCTGCTTATACACATAATAACCACAGTAGTGCTGCTTATACACATAATGACCACAGTAGTGCTGCTTATACACATAATGACCACAGTAGTGCTACTTATACACATAATGACCACAGTAGTGCTGCTTATACACATAATGACCACAGTAGTGATGCTTATATACATAATGACCACAGTAGTGCTACTTATACACATAATGACCACAGTAGTGCTGCTTATACACATAATGACCACAGTAGTGATGCTTATACACATAATGACCACAGTGGTGATGCTTATACACATAATGACTACAGTAGTGATGCTTATACACATAATGACCACAGTGGTGATGCTTATACACATAATGACTACAGTAGTGACGCTTATACACATAATGACTACAGTAGTGACGCTTATACACATAATGACTACAGTAGTGCCCCTTATACACATCTCTGCCTCTGTCACTCTAGCAGCTCACCTCCTGTGTCCCTCCTGCAGCTTCCCCACCTCTCTTGTCCCTCCAGCCCCCTCTCATCTTGTCTTCAAGATGCACAGAGTCTGCTCCTCTTCATGGCTCTTCTTGAGACACAGCGTGTGTGAGTACCAGGAGGGGTGGGCTGTAGGGATGGACCGCAGTAAATTATTATATATTATAACCACACTGCCAGTTCTGCCACTGTGCACCATCCTCCCCCGGAAATCCGCTGAAGTCCTTAAAATTATCTTAGTGGCCCTTAGAAGCACAGTTACATTATATTACGTATGGTACTGCTATGGGCTCAAAATGGAGGACCAAGTCCGTAACATCCACTAAGCAATTATTTAATCAGCAATTTAGACAATGAATGCAGAAGTCTGTTTTGGTTGCTATGAGGTTAGTGCAGATTTGTACCTAATAGCAGGACCATCTTAATGTATAGGCATACCGGGCAGCTGCCCAGGGCCCCACACTTCTAGAGGCTGTGGAGCAGGGACATGTGGTGGTCACACATTCAGAGTGGCGAGGCAGCATCCTCTTCCTGCCCCCCAGCCTGCAGCCAGACAGTGAATGGCTGTCAGCATGATGATTTGTGGATGGCTGGAGCTATCCACCAATCAGAGTGCTGACAGCCATTCACTGTATGAAAGCATGTAGTGAGATGGCACGGGACCACAGGAGGGGCAATTTATGATTTTCTGGCATTGCTTTACCCAGGGCCTACGATGCTGGTAAGACAGCTCTGTCATAGTACTGAGGTCTCCAGGAGTACATGAGGTGCATATGCTACTAAGGTGCTGGGTGGGGGTACTGCTAAGGGGTAGCATTAATTTACCGACGGACACAATACCGACAGTCATAATCCCGACAACCATTGACCGACAGTCAAAATACCGGCACGGTCAAAATACCGAATTCATTATACCTACATGTCCAAAATGCCGACATAATCAGAATACAGACATTTAAAATGCCGACATGTCAAAATGCTGACATGTGTTTTTAAGGAATTTTTGCCCCAAAACAGACTTTGTTCATGCTTTACCATCCCAGTGCCCGAAGCATGGCGAGCGTAACGACCCATGCGAGGGGACGCAGTACACTTACACAGTGTCCATGTCGACCTATGTCCACATTGACACAAACCCCCCCCCCCCCAGAAAAACTCACGTCAGTATTTTGAAATGTTGGCATTTCAAATGTCGGTATTCTGACTATGTCGGCATTTTGAACATGTCCGTATAATGAATGACGGTATTTTGACTGTGTCGGTATTGTGTCCGTAGGTAAATCATACCGAACCCCTGCTAAGGTTGCTGTGAACAGAGAAAGTTTGGGAACTACTGCTGTATAGTGCAATAGTGAGCGGCACAAGTAGCTAGGGATGGTCATCGACCATCGATGATTCCAAATCATCGATTGTTGATGCCTCATGTCAAATAGTTTTGCCATCGATGGCAGAGAACCAATGGTTCTCCACCATTGATGGTAGAGACACCAAAATGGTTCGCCCCCTGTCACCCCGCTTAATTCCATGTACAAAGCCTAGCGTTGCCCCCCACGATGGACCCATGAAAACCCGCCCTCAGGCTCTGATTGGCCGGCGGCTTGCTAATCCATTGCACGGGGATGACCATCAGTGGTTGAAACCATGGATGGTTTACCTGTGAACGGTTTTATACCATCAAGGTGAACAATCGATGGCGACCGTTGCTAATTAACCCACTGATGGCCATCCCTACAATTAGCTATTCTTCTGCTTACACCCATCTAGAGGCAGCCTCTGAGCCAGAACTCCAGTCATCCGTACGCTGTGAATAACCAGACTTACTACTGAGGCCTTTAAGTTGCAGAATTCTATAAGGTATAGGAATAACAACATTCAATAAATTATCCTTAGCCCTGGTGTTAGTCAGCGTCTGTCAGGTCCATCTGGGGTCAAACCAAAACTTTTCCATCCTCTTACATCCGCGAGGCTATTTTGCCTCTCTGTTGAGTAAACTCTGAATTTTTCCCCTGGCAGATGGCCAGGACAGATCTCAGCGGCATCACATCCTGCCGGGTAAAGAGCAGATTTCATGTCTAGGAATCCTCTGATAATTCTGCATTCAAGGCATTTGTTTCATCGGCTAGTAATGTCTGGGCTGTAATGTCTGGCCTAACACGTACACACAATATCTGACTGACCAATCGCGCACGGCCTCTGGATTCTAACACTGTCGTACGGTTTATACAAAGACCTTTTCTAGCAGCCAAAGCCGGCTGACGTCACACATCTCTAACCCAACGTCCAGACAGACTTTTAGTATTTTTTTATACAATACAATTTCTCCGTGCATCCTATTAGCAACCCCCTGTTACTTCCAGTCACCGTTCAGGAACACCCCATGTATTTCCAGATCTGTACTGTGACTCTGGCCCTCACTCCGAGTTGATCGCTCGCTAGCAGTTTTTAGCAGCCGTGCAAACGCTATGCCGCCGCCCACTGGGAGTGTATCTTAGCTTAGCAGAACTGCGAACGTTTTATCGCAGAGCGGCTACAAATTTTTTTGTGCAGTTTCAGAGTAGCTCAAAACCTACTCAGCACTTGCGATCACTTCAGACTGTTCAGTTCCGGATTTGATGTCACAAACCCGCCCAGCGTTCGCCCAGCCACGCCTGCATTTATCCTGGCTCTCCTGCGTTTTTCCGCACACTCCCTGAAAACGGTCAGTTGCCACCCAGAAACGCCCACTTCCTGTCAATCACTCTGCGGCAACCAGTGCGACTGAAATGCATCGCTAGACCCTGTGCAAAACGACATAGTTCGTTGTGCCCGTACGTCGCGCGTGTGCATTGCGCCGCATACGCATGCGCAGAACTGCCGTTTTTTAGCCTGATCGCTGCGCTGCGAACAAATGCAGCTAGCGATCAACTCGGAATGACCCCCTCTATACGTACAAAATCGTGACACGCGCAAAGTGTGACTCAGACGCATGCCAATACAAAAATAAAATGTAAAATTGCGCTGCTGCCTCCGCCTCAGGTCCATAGTGTCCCCACAGCCCCATCATGGAGGAGAGATAATCGGCAAATTCTTATCTGTAAATATCCCTATAGATTGTAAGTTTACGAGCAGGGCCCTCTTACCTCTTTGTCTGTTATTACTCAGTCCTGTTTTATTACTGGTCTATTATATTAGTGCTGTGCAGGGGCGTTTTAATAGAGGAGGGGGCCCATGTGCACCTCCGGGTGGGTCCCCTCTTCTGTACGTCGCAGTAGTCTCCGGCATTGCTCCGGAGTCTACTGCGCATGCGCAGGTCTCCGGAAACATGGCCCCCGCCATGTTCCGGAGACCGATGTGGATACTGCGCATGCGTGGTGGCCATTTTGGTGGCGATTTTCACCGCGATTGCAGCGCCCGGCAATGGACTCCGGAAAAGTAAGTGTTCAAAATGGGTGCAGTGTGTGTGGTGTGGGCCCCTCCTGTGGCATTATGGAAACGCCTATGGTGCTGTGCTGTGAGGCTGGTTCTGGGCTATGATGTCACTGCCCAGCACCACAGGTGCTGACCGCCCCCTATCCGTCTGGCAAGGCAGCGCTTTTCAGAGTGTGTTCATACTCGCCCACTCTCCTGGAACTGCTGGGAGACTCCCGAATTTGGGATACAGTCTCCCAGCCCCGAGAAAGTGGACAATTCCCCCGCATCCTGTCACTCCACAGGTGATATTAGCGGGGCAAGGGGTGTGATGCCACGATTTGCTGGAAATTGTGGCATCGCTTCCTGTGACGGTTTGCAGCAAATCTCTGCAAAAGTTTGTGGGGGACCACCCGGACCCCACTATCCACAGATCTCCCGGAGACGGAGCTGCCGTAGCGAATTCCGTGTCACGTATATGTCACTGCAGAGACATGTTTGAGAACCGTCACGCCTATGTACGTAGCAGCGGGGGAGAATTACAAATCTGAGGCACTGCAGAGGGTACCTACAGAATACCGGATGCCCCCACACTAGTAATATTCCTAATTATTATAGTTATATACTATTATTCTTATACAGTAGTTATTATTTTAATATGAAGCACACTTTTAAATATACATCTATTAATATTGCTCTGAGCAGATGTTTTTCAGGCTTATTCTCTACACCTAAAGCCCTGTTCTTAAAAATAGATCACGTTTCCTAAGGCTTTGTAAATACAAGTTTCGTGTATTAATCCTCACAGTGGTTTCATCATCTGGAGTTGACAATAGGAGTTTGCATAACTGAATGCGTGGGCAACTCCTCCTAAGTATTTCCCTTTGGCAGGTCTGGGGAGCTCTCCCAGGTCAAGTGCCGCTCGCTCGTCATCAGTAAACACATGGAAAATGTAGGCCTGTGGGTGGGTTGTCCGCAGCGGATTCCACATTCAGCAGCAGTGACACCTCAGCAGCAACACAAACAGGCGCAGGAAGTAAAATAACTTAGGACTAAATCACTGCACCAGTTTCATAAACAGTTCATCTCTACTGTCTCCACTACAAGCGCTACTGGTGTAAATGCTTATCCGCAGGGGAAGTAGGATTGTGTGTACAGATTCAGAATAACATTTTGATAGTTATTTATCGGCTAAATAAAAAGCGAAGATCAGCCCGACTTTACTGAGTAGGAAATGTAAGGCCGACAATCCTGGCCAATTACCCACCCCGTGACAGGACGTAGCGTCACTCTGAGTTTGGATGCTGGCCACCTCTCAGCAGGAAAGGGAGGAAGTGGCTGCGTAACGGAGGGCACATGTTGCTGCCCGCTATTATGAAATTATATCTAGGGAAGAAGCCGGAAAGGGTTACACAATTTAGTAAAATTATACATGTTTACTTTATTATATTATACTATACTGTAAAAATGGATAGAATATTTTATATTTTCAGCATAGGACCCTTCAGCTGCTATGGAACTACACATCCCAGCATGACCTACCACAGTTTTTCTATTAGAGTATGCTAAAACTGTGGTAGGCAAGTAGCCATACTTGCCTACTCTCCCGGAATGGCCGGGAGGCTCCCGAAAATCGGGTGACCCTTCCGGCCCCCCAAAAGAGCAGGTAAGTGTCCCGATTTGCGGGGTCCCCCCTGCATGCTTGGTGGTGTGGTTCTACAGCAGCTGCAGGCTGCGTGTTGAAAAACCCTGTTTTTGAGTGTAGGGATGGCCATCGACCATCGATGATTCCAACTCATCGATAGTTTATGGTCAATGGTGAATACTTTTGCCATTGATGATACAGAACCACTCAATGTTTTTTGTTTTTATTTCTACAAGGTGTCGGGACACGGTGCATAACTCCACCTCTTGACACCACAAATCCTGCCTCCAGGTTCTGATTTGCCCACAGGCCAGTCAGTAATAGAACAGAAATCACCATCGGTTAGTGAAACCATGGATGGTCATCCTTTACATAGTTTGCAACCATCGATGGTCATTTGTCATTTCAACATTACTAACCATCAATGGTAAATACACCGATGGCCATCCCTAATAGGGTGTAGATTAGGGCCCTCATTCTGAGTTGATCGCACCAAGGGGGGGGGGGGGGGGGTGTCCAAAAGGGCCCCCTGCCACACCACAGATCGGATCTCTCTTCCGATCCGATCTGTGGTGTTGTGCTCCCGTCCGCACTGCAGCGGTGGCCGTACAAACAGGACAGCTGAGCGACGGCTCAGCTGTCCAATAACGTATGAGTGAAGTAGGCTGCCCCAATGGCTGAGCGGCAGGCTGCTTCATTCATACATGATTGGAGAGCTGAGCCGTCGCTCTGCTGTCTGTGCGGTTGGTGGGGACGGGAGCGCAGTTCGTTCACTGGATGGTATGTGAGTGACCCCCCCCCGTCCTCCTCCTCCTCTCTTGAATAGGGGCCCCACTGTTTTAAGTACCCCGGGCCCCCCAGCGACTTAATCCGGCTCTGCTTATGGGGGGGTGTATTTTAGCATAGCAGGGCTGCGATCGCTTGTGCAGCCCTGCTATGCTAAAAAAGTTTCCTGCAAAACAAGACCAGCCCTAGACCTACTTACCCTGTGCGACGGATCCAGCGATGATGGGGTCAGCTTTGACGTCAGACATCCGTCCTCCGTTCGCCTGGACACCCCTGCGTTTTTATTACCACTCCCCAAAAACGGCCACCAACGGTCAGTTGACGCCCCAGAACGCCTTCCTGAAGTCAATCTTCTTGCGGTCGCCGCTGAGACCGCTTTCTCAGCTGTCAGCGTCGTTGCCCGGCGACTTTCCAGACCTGATCGCACCGCTGCGATGAAGTGCAGTGTGCGATCGGGTCGGAATGAGGGCCTAGGGTGGTCATTCCGAGTTGTTCGCTCGCAGTTTTTAGCAGCCGTGCAAACGCTATGCCGCCTCCCACTGGGAGTGTATTTTAGCTTAGCAGAAGTGCGAACGAAAGGATCGCAGAGCGGCTACAAAGTTTTTTTGTGCAGTTTTAGAGTTGCTCCAGACCTACTCAGCGCTTGCGATCACTTCAGACTATTCAGTTCCTGTTTTGATGTCACGAACACGCCCTGCGTTCACCCAGCCACGCCTGCGTTTTTACTGGCACACCTGTGTTTTTCCGAACACTCCTAGAAACGCCCACTTCATGTCAATCACTCTGCGGCCAGCAGTGCGACTGAAAAGCTTCGCTAGATCTTGTGTGAAACTACATCATTCGTTGCAATAGTACGACGCGCGTGCGCATTGCGCCGCATAAGCATGCGCAGAGGTGCCTCTTTTTTGCCTCATCGCTGCACAGCGAACGAATGCAGCTAGCGATCAACTCGGAGTGACCACCTATGTGCAGTACGGATGGTGTAGTGGTTAGCATTACTGCCTCACAGCACTGAGGTCATGGGTTCCATTCCCACCATGGTCCTAACTGTGTGGAGTTTGTATATTCTCCCCGTACTTGCGTGGGTTTCCTCCGGGTACTCCGGTTTCCTCCCACAATCCAAAAATATACTGGTAGGTTGATTGGCTCCCAACAAAATTAACCCTAGCATGAATGTGTGTGTACATGTGATAGGGAATATAGAGTGTAAGCTCCACTGGGGCAGGGACTGATGTGTGAATGGCCAAATATTCTCTCTGTAAAGCGCTGCGGAATATGTGTGCGCTATATAAGTAACTGGTAATAATAATAATGTGGCCGAGTGCAAAATAGTGTGGTTTATATACAGAGGTGGAACACTACATCGCCGGGCCTCACGGGGGAGATGTCGGGGGACGGGGCTGGAGAAGAGGCCTGTACCCCTGCAGCGCCCTCTGCTATGTCTGTATGTGCCTAGCTGTGCATGCTTTAAGACAGGGGTGGGGAACCTCCGGCCCGCGGGCCGTATAAGGCCCGCAAAGCCGTTTGGTCCGGCCCACCAGCTTGTGTCAGTGAGACACGCTGCCGCTCAGTCCGGCGGCAGCGTGTCTCAGCTGTCAGAACAGGGAGGAGAGCGCGGCTGTCGGGTGGGAGCGGCGGCGTGTAGTACTTCAAACCAGCCGCCGGTCCGTGAGCCAATCAGAGCTCGCGGACCGGCAGCAAATCAGGAGCCGCGGCTGCCGGTCCGCGAGCTCTGATTGGCTCTTGAACCGGCGGCTGGTTTCAAGTCCTACACGCCGCCGCCCAACATATCCGCGCTCTCCTCCGTGTCCCGCCGAAAGGAGCACGGTAAGAAGCACGGAGGGGAGGGGGGAGGGGGGAGGGCATCTGATACCTGGCACTGTGGGGACATCTGTATACCTGGCACTGTGAGGGGCATTTGTATACCTGGCACTGTGGGGGCATCTGTATACCTGGCACTGTGGGGGCATCTGTATACCTGGCACTGTGGGGGCATCTGTATACCTGGCACTGTGGGTACATCTGTATACCTGGCACTGTGGGGGGCATTTGTATACCTGGCACTGTGGGGACATCTGTATACCTGGCACTGTGGGGGCATCTGTATAACTGGCACTGTGAGGGGCATTTGTATACCTGGCACTGTGAGGGGCATTTGTATACCTGGCACTGTGGGGACATCTGTATACCTGGCACTGTGGGGGCATCTGTATACCTGGCACTGTGGGGACATCTGTATACCTGGCACTGTGAGGGGCATTTGTATACTTCGCACTGTGGGGGCATCTGTATACCCGGCACTGTGGGGGGCATTTGTATACCTGGCACTGTGGGGGCATCTGTATACCTGGCACTGTGGGGGCATCTGTATACCTGGCACTGTGGGGGCAATTGTGGATCTGGCACCGCACTATTGGGGGCATATGTGTAGCATGTCCCATTTTAACTGGCCACACCCATTTTTTTGGCTCGTGCGCGCCGGAGGCGCGCACACACAGTACCTCTAAGGGGCAGATCTACTGGTGGACAGGGTAATTTTTTAAGTTGAGAATTTTTGTATGGCCCCCGAAGGATTTTATAAATATCCAAATGGCCCTCGGTAGAAAAAAGGTTCCCCACCCCTGCTTTAAGATAATAGTGACCGCAGGCAATGGTGGAACTTCCTAAACCCACTATTAATACCTAGCGCCATTAAAGGTAGCCGCAGCACAACCTGTCTATTTACTAAACAACTATATGTGTAGTAACCCAGAGCAACAAATCCGCAAATAGCTTTGACCGGTTCAGTGAAAGTTAAGTTGGGCACACGCAGGCATATCCTGTTGCTCTACTCCCCAGCGGTGCAAGTATGCGGGTACGCTCGGGTACGGAGTACCCTTGAGAATTTGGCAACAGGTACGCAGTACCACCTGCCACACACTTTGCCATTACCACAATTATAATGTGCCACAAAGCAACAAGACCATGGTGCTTGGCATCATGGCGGCTCCTCCCACTTTGTCAGGGTTACTGGGAGTGCCACAGTGGCTGTATTTTCCTGTTATAATGGAGGCATTACTATATATTGTTATTAAATTGGGGGCATTACTATATATTTCTATTATACTGGATGTATCACTATATATTTCTATTATACTGGAGGCATTACTTTACTATATATTTCTATTATACTGGAGACATTACTATATATTTCTATTATACTGGAGGTATTACTATATATTTCTATTATACTGGAGGTATCACTATATATTGTTATTATACTGGAGGTATTACTATATATTTCTATTATACTGGAGGTATCACTATATATTTCTATTATACTGGAGGCATTACTTTACTATATATTTCTATTATACTGGAGACATTACTATATATTTCTATTATACTGGAGGTATTACTATATATTTCTATTATACTGGAGGTATCACTATATATTTCTATTATACTGAAGGTATCACTATATATTTCTATTATACTGGAGGTATCACTATATATTTCTATTATACTGGAGGCATTACTATATATTTCTATTATACTGGAGGTATCACTATATATTTCTATTATACTGGAGATATCACTATATATTTCTATTATACTGGAGGTATCACTATATATTTCTATTATTCTGGAGGTATCACTATATATTTCTATTATACTGGAGGTATCACTATATATTTTCTACTAGGTGCTTCATCGCGCCCTACGGGCGCTCTTCACACCGTCGCAAGGGGCTACGCCCCCTTAACCCTTGCATGCCTTTCTGGGGTTTAATATTTGTATTATATGGAGTATAACCTGCATTCCTTTGTTAGTTGTTAAATATTGCACAATGAAAGGGCGTGCGATGTTGAAGGAGGCACAGCCCCTTGCGACGGCGTGAACAGCACCTGCAGGGCACGATGTACAGAATGTAGCGGGTGCGGGGGGGACTGCGGATGGTGTCTGTAGATGCTGCGGGTGGAGGGAGGCAGAAGTGGGGGTGGGGCCCGGATGGGGAAGGTTCGGGAGGTGCTGCGCGTGGGGGAGGGGCAGAGGAGTGGGGGATGCAGATGGGGGAGGGGTCCGGAGGCACTGAAGGTGGGGGAGGGGCAGGGGTGCCACGGGTGGGAGAGGGGCAGGTGTGGGGATGTTGTGGATGGATGAAGGGTTCCGGAGGTGCTGTTGGATGGGAAGGGACAGGAGTGCCGGGGGTGGGGTAGGGGACCGCAGGCACCATGGGTAGGGTAGGGGCAGGTACGGGTGTTGCGGCGGATGGGAAAGGAGGTCCGGAGGTGCTGCAGGTGGTGGAGGGGCAGGTGCGGGGGTGCCATTGGTGGGGGAGGGGTGGGTGAGAGGGGGACCGCTGATGGAGGAGGGTGTCTGCAGATGCTGCGGGTGGAGGGGGGCAGGTGTGGTGGGAGACATATAAGGGGGATGAATGGTGGAAGGGGCCTGGAGGTGCTGTGGGTGGTGAAGGGGTGGAGGAGTGGGAGCCACGGGTGGTGTAGGGGGTCTGGAGGCACAGCATGTGGGGGAGGGGTGGAGTGCCGCATGTGGTGGAGGGGAAGGTGCGGAGGTGTGGTGCATTGGGGAGAGGTCTGGAGGCGCTGCGGGTACTGTACATGCCATAAAAGGTAGTTGGAGGGTATGCAGTAACAGAGCCAGGACAGGGGTGACAGGGTCAGTACAGGGTTGACGGGGCCAGGACAGGGGTGACAGGGTCAGAACAGGGGTGACGGTGCCAGGACAGGGGTGACGGGGCCAGGACAGGGGTGACGGGGCAAGGACAGGGGTGACGGGGCCAGGACAGAAATGATAGGGACAGGATAAGGGTGGCAGGGCCAGGATAAGGGTGAAAGGGCCAGGATAAGGGTGGCAGGGCAAGGCCAGGGGTGACAGGGACATGACAGAACACAGGGCACGGGAGAGATTGGTATTAGGGACAAAACAGTGGTGACAGACAGATGTGTCTTACCGGAGTCACTGCTGCTGGCTGCTGCTGTTCCACTCCAACCTGTTGGGATCTGCTGCTGCTGGAGACTTGGCATGGCTGACTCTCTCAGGCTGGAGTCCTGCTTCCTCTGCCCGTCCGCATCCCTCCCCCCCTCCTCAGTCACACACCGCAGACCTCGCGCAGCTGCCGGGCACTGTGGTAAGGTGAGACTGGAAATGACTGGTTAGCCCCCAGGAGATGCTGCGGCTGGAGGGAGGAGGGGGTCATAGCATGCACGTGGCGCGGACCTCACGGCTTCCGGGCACTGTGGTAAGGGGAGACTGGGAGTGACTGGTTAGCTCCCAGGAGACGCTGCGGCTGGAGGGAGGAGTGGGTCAGAGCCTGCAAGCAGCTCGGATTTCTGCAGCGCTACCCGCCAGCTAAAGTGTGTGAATGAGCTGGGTGCACCTCACTGCGGGCGGCAGCACTGCAGGTAGCGGTGGGGTTGCCGGGGCTGGAGATAACAGAGGCAGTATGGAACCTGCACAGCGGCAGGTGCCTCACTAAACTGCAGCTAAGAAGCGTGGAGTGTGCCAGAAAGTGACGCTCCTCCGCATCAGAGAGACCCTGCTGAGTATGCCGATGTGGGGGGTCAAGCACACAGTGAGCCGGTGCCCGTCTGTCTGTATGACATACCCCTCACACACCCCCATACCTCCCAAATGTCCCGATTTTCGCGGGACAGTCCCATTTGTTGGGGTCTGTCCCGCTGTCCCACCCGCGGGTCGCAGTGTCCGGCGGTGGGGGGGGGGGGGCAGTTGGAAAGCTCCTGTACTCGCTGTTCTGCTTAGCAGAGCAGCGGTGAATAGTGGAGACAGAGGGAGAGGGGGCATCAGGGGGTACGGATTAATGGGGGGATTCCAGCAGCAGAGCCGGATTAAGGTGGGGGGGGGGGGGCAGGGGATACGTACCGTTGGCCCCACAGTTTTAGGGGACCCCCCGGCTGGAGTAGCTCTGTCCCAGCTCAGAAGCTCCCCCCCCCCCCCCGTCCTGCCAGTAACAGCGGCAGCATTGTGCTACAGTCAGCGCACGCTGCTACGTGTAGGCAGGTCTGTGGTGTTGCAGGGAGGCAGCAGTCTCCCTGCTTTCTTCTGCCTGTGCGGGTGTGTAGGGGGGAGCGACCACCTCCTCTGGATTTAGCCCTAGCTGAGGGGCCAAAATTCCATTAAAAAAATAAAAATAAAAATCGAAATTTGCATAAGGGGGCGTGGCCGCGCGGGGCGCGATTAGGCCACGCCCCCAACCCACAGCAGGCACAGCAGTGAGATAGGGCTCCCCTGTCACAAGTGCCCTGGGCCCCCCGGACTCATAATCAGCCCCTGGGGGCATGCCAGCAGCTCACAGAGCGCTGGGCATGCTCCCTCACTGACGAAAACGGGGGCCCTCCCGTGAAGCCACGCCCCCTTTTCGCCGAGTGTGTGTGTGTGTGTGTGTCCCTCCTTCTGCCTGGATAAAGCTCCTGCAGAAAGCTGGGAGGTCTGCACCCCTGCCTGTGCCATGCCCATACTATCTGTTTCTGCTCCTAGTCTCCTGTAGATTTGGCCAGATCTCTGTGACTCATTTGACTAACTCCGCCCAGTGTTGTGACTCCGCCCAGCGTTAGCAAATGAATCACAAGGTCACAGAATAGGGCTATTATATAGGAGATTATACTGGAGGTATCACTATATATTTCTATTATACTGGAGGCATTACTATATATTTCTATTATACTGGAGGTATCACTATATATTTCTATTATACTGGAGGTATCACTATATATTTCTATTATACTGGAGGTATCACTATATATTTCTATTATACTGGAGGCATTACTATATATTTCTATTATACTGGAGGTATCACTATATATTTCTATTATACTGGAGGTATCACTATATATTTCTATTATACTGGAGGTATCACTATATATTTTCTATTATACTGGAGGTATCACTATATATTTCTATTATACTGGAGGTATCACTATATATTTTCTATTATACTGGAGGTATCACTATATATTTCTATTATACTGGAGGTATCACTATATATTGTTATTATACTGGAGGTATCACTATATATTTCTATTATACTGGAGGTATCACTATATATTTTCTATTATACTGGAGGTATCACTATATATTTCTATTATACTGGAGGTATCACTATATATTTCTATTATACTAGAGGTATCACTATATATTTCTATTATACTGGAGGTGTCACTATATATTTTCTATTATACTGGAGGTATCACTATATATTTCTATTATACTGGAGGTATCACTATATATTTCTATTATACTGGAGATATCACTATATATTTTCTATTATACTGGAGGTATCACTATATATTTCTATTATACTGGAGGTATCACTATATATTTCTATTATACTGGAGGTATCACTATATATTTCTATTATACTGGAGGTGTCACTATATATTTTCTATTATACTGGAGGTATCACTATATATTTCTATTATACTGGAGGTATCACTATATATTTCTATTATACTGGAGGTATCACTATATATTTTCTATTATACTGGAGGTATCACTGTATATTTCTATTATACTGGAGGTATCACTATATATTTCTATTATACTGGAGGTATCACTATATATTTCTAACTGGAGGTATATTTTCTATTATACTGGAGGTATCACTGTATATTTCTATTATACTGGAGGTATCACTATATATTTCTATTATACTGGAGGTATCACTGTATATTTCTATTATACTGGAGGTATCACTATATATTTCTATTATACTGGAGGTATCACTATATATTTCTATTATACTGGAGGTATCACTATATATTTCTATTATACTGGAGGTATCACTATATATTTCTATTATACTGGAGGTATATTTTCTATTATACTGGAGGTATCACTGTATATTTCTATTATACTGGAGGTATCACTATATATTTCTATTATACTGGAGGTATCACTGTATATTTCTATTATACTGGAGGTATCACTATATATTTCTATTATACTGGAGGTATCACTATATATTTCTATTATACTGGAGGTATCACTATATATTTCTATTATACTGGAGGTATCACTATATATTTCTATTATACTGGAGGTATCACTATATATTTCTATTATACTGGAGGTATCACTGTATATTTCTATTATACTGGAGGTATCACTATATATTTCTATTATACTGGAGGTATCACTATATATTTCTATTATACTGGAGGTATCACTATATATTTCTATTATACTGGAGGTATCACTATATATTTCTATTATACTGGAGGTATCACTATATATTTTCTATTATACTGGAGGTATCACTATATATTTCTATTATACTGGAGGTATCACTGTATATTTCTATTATACTGGAGGTATCACTATATATTTCTATTATACTGGAGGTATCACTATATATTTCTATTATACTGGAGGTATCACTATATATTTTCTATTATACTGGAGGTATCACTATATATTTCTATTATACTGGAGGTATCACTATATATTTTCTATTATACTGGAGGTATCACTATATATTTCTATTATACTGGAGGTATCACTATATATTTCTATTATACTGGAGGTATCACTATATATTTTCTATTATACTGGAGGTATCACTATGTATTTCTATTATACTGGAGGTATCACTGTATATTTCTATTATACTGGAGGTATCACTATATATTTCTATTATACTGGAGGTATCACTATATATTTCTATTATACTGGAGGTATCACTATATATTTTCTATTATACTGGAGGTATCACTATGTATTTCTATTATACTGGAGGTATCACTGTATATTTCTATTATACTGGAGGTATCACTATATATTTCTATTATACTGGAGGTATCACTATATATTTCTATTATACTGGAGGTATCACTATATATTTTCTATTATACTGGAGGTATCACTATATATTTCTATTATACTGGAGGTATCACTATATATTTCTATTATACTGGAGGTATCACTATAGATTTCTATTATACTGGAGGCAGGGGCGGATCCAGAAGAAAATGAAAGGGGGGGCACCGTGATAGGGGAACGGTAATAGTTATATTTACATGCACCTAAGGCACGCGTGCTCCCAGATAAGGGGTGTGGTATCACAGAGGGTGTGGCCTCACAGAATACGCCATCAGGTAATGATTGGCTGTAGGAGCGCATCCTGGTTTATTGCCAATGTTTCACCCTGATGAAAAGGCTGATTGGGCCTTGAAATGTTGGTCACCTGTTCCATTAGTTATGGGAGCCTGGAAGGCACCCCAGCACAATATAATTATTATAGTTTTTAGTTGGTGGTGGCAGGTGCAGCATACCTTGTTTTGGGCACTGCACTGAGACTCAGACTGCAGGACATGAACTGCCCATCTTTGATCAGTAGAAGCAGCCAGCTGGATCTCCAACAAGCAGCATAAGACATCTGCAGGACAGCCCTGTCACAGTCACACGGGCCGCCTTCTTAAAGCTGAGGCCGAGTTTGACTGCATCTAGCATGGTGGTAAAGGAAGGAGGAAGCGCTGGGAAACTGTGCGGTGCAGTGAGGGCTAATGAAGCCTTCTGCGCCGTCATAAGTAACAGTCTTACTCGATGCTGGCATTTGAACCCCGCGCCTGGGCTGGACTCTGGCCGGCTGGCAGTGGGGGAGGTAGGTTGCGGTGAGCAGGGGGAGGCTGGAGCTGCAGCTCCAGCCTCCCCATTGGTTACCACACAGACTTGCTGTTAGAGCCGCGGCGGGTCCTAGTGCCTGCCGGCTCTTTTATCAAATCTGACTGATGGAAATAGCAGTAGTGCTGCTGCTGTTCTCCTTTTTAAAAAAAAGAAGTCAGAAACGACAAGGGGGGAGGGGGGGGGTGGGGCACGGGCCCGAGTGCCCCCCCCCCCGTCCCCTGGATCCGCCTATGACTGAAGGTATTATTATATATTTTTAGTCTTGCCTCCAGTTTCCCACCAAAAAGGGCTGTGTCATGTGGCCACGCCGCTAGTGTCATGTAGCTACTCCCATTAGCAGCATGTGACCACGCCCCCTCACAACACATGACCACACCCATTTTTCGGCACTCAGTACCACTAAGAAAATATTTCTACTTGCACCACTGCTACTCCCACGCGCGTGTGTGGCCAGAGATTGAGGGAGAGATGTATCAAGTCTTTGAAGAGAGATAAAGGGCAAGATGTATTATAGTGGCACAGATCGTGCTGCCTGCTATAGCACTTCCTGTTTCGCCTCATTACCAATGAGGCGAAGCAGGAAGCTACACCGGCAAGATGTATTAACATCTTGTCCAGCAGCGGCTCCTACCTTGTTGGAGGAGGAGCGCTGCCGCTGGCAATGCTGCCGGTCCTTGCCTCCTTGACCCCGCTGCCACCTGGGTCCCTGCGTCTGTGCTATGTGCAGTTCACAGACGCTGGCACCCAACGCATGTTCAGTAGCGGTGTCGGTACTGCGCATGCGCAAAACCACGGCTTCTATGGACTGCATCGGCTGCAGCCCATAGAAGCCGGCTGGGGTTGACGAGGCAGGGAGCTAGCTTCTTGCTCTCTGCCTATTGCAGCCCGGTCTGGCAGTCCCGGAGGGAGGATACACCTCCCAGTAGGACTGACTGTAGTGTTTGTGACTCGCAAGTAGGACTTCCAGTAGGAAGTCACTGACAGTCACAGTGAAGCCAGTGCAGTCTCACAGACTGCATCTGACTTCACTGACAGTGAGCTGAGTGGCGGATCATACCAGGGGGGGGCTGCAGTCCTGCAGCCCATAGGTAAAAACCGCCACTGAATTCTTGTCTGACAGAGCGGGTGAGGAGCGTGTGCTGGTCTGAAAGGAAAAGTTGCAGCTGCTGCTGCCAGGTAAGGAGGGGGGGACCTGGGCCCCCTCTATGCCACTCCATCAATTCTGGGCACGGGTAATTGAAGTGACGAATCTCTGCATTTTTCCCATCTAGGGGCAGGGTCTAATGGCGGGAGAGCCTGGCCCTGCCCCCTGAAGCATCTTGGATGGGAGAGGTCGGATAACACCTGTGCTTTTACCTTAGGACAGATAGGAGACACTGAGGACACGCTACTACAGGTTGAGTATCCCTTACCCAAAACGCTTGGGACCAGAAGTATTTTGGATATCGGATTTTTCCGTATTTTGGAATAATTGCATACCATAATGAGATATCATGGTGATGGGACCCAAGTCTAAGCACAGAATGCATTTATGTTACATATACACCTTATACACACAGCTTGAAGGTAAGTTTAGCCAATATTTTTAATAACTTTGTGCACTAAAAAAAGTGTGTGTACATTCACACAATTCATTTATGTTTCATATACACCTTATATACACAGCCTGAAGGTTATTTAATACAATATTTTTAATAACTTTGTGTATTAAACAAAGTTTGAGTACATTGAGCCACAGAAAACAAAGATTTCACTATCTCACTCTCACTCAAAAAAGTCCGTATTTCGGAATATTCCGTATTTCGGAATATTTGGATATGGGATACTCAACCTGTATCACACTCCCAGATGGGCTACACTTATTTTATCTCCAGCTTTGATGAATTCCTATAATACTGGCATATATATGCTATGAATGTAGCAATGAGGCCCATGCAAATGAGTTAACCCTGGTTCTGAGCCACTCCCCCCCCCCCCCTCATGCACCATGCATGTTTAGTCATTAAAAGCAATGACTTCTGACCCAGTGAGGCTAATTTATGTGGAAATAAAACCGTGAGAGGCCTCTTCCTTTTGCAACAGCTGGCTCCCGGCCCGGGTTTTTCTTAAGTTGACCCAGCAGAACATAAAACAGCAGAGTTATCCCGTCTTACGCAATGCAGCCTGATCATCGCGTGTGACACAGCAATTAAGGACAAGGGAAAGTCCCTCCGTTAATTAATCTTATATTTCAGATTATTACATCACACGATAAGGAAGAGGCAGTGCCACATAGGATGTACAGTAAGGGAATGAAAAATAATGTTTTGGCTCTATTAACTCGCATTTTTCCCCCCAAATAACTTGACTCATTAAGCTGGGCCTAGTGACCTCCCCTGTCACACAATGGCCTAGTGACCTCCCCTGTCACACAATGACCCTAGTGACCTCCCTGTCACACAATGGTCCTAGTGACCTCCCTGTCACACAATGGTCCTAGTGACCTCCCTGTCACACAATGGCCCTAGTGACCTCCCCATCACACAATGGCCTAGTGACCTCCCCTGTCACACAATGGCCTAGTGACCTCCCCTGTCACACAATGGCCTAGTGACCTCCCCATCACACAATGGCCCTAGTGACCTCCCCATCACACAATGGCCTAGTGACCTCCCCTGTCACACAATGGCCTAGTGACCTCCCCTGTCACACAATGGCCTAGTGACCTCCCCATCACACAATGGCCCTAGTGACCTCCATGTCACACAGTGCAGCAGCTGTATGAGGCCAGGGTGAGGACACCGCCAACTACAGCCGGCAACGTGCTTCTCCGCCGATCTGCAACATGGACAAGAAAAGCACTAAAAACATAGAATGAGACCCCAGGACCTCATCTTCGTGCTGCTGCTTTTGCACGACATGTTTTCTTGATTTGGCAGCCGCTGTGTTTGCAGTACTGCTTCACGAACAAGTAGTTGTTATGTCATACCTCCCAACTGTCCCAATTTTTGCGGAACAGTCCCATTTTTTCAGCTCTGTCCTGCGGTCCCGCCCGCGGGCCGTAGTGTCCCACGGTGGGGGGGGGGGGGAATTGTGAGACACCTGTCACTCACTGCACAGTGGTGAATAGACGATGTGCACATATACACTGCATCTATTCACTGGAGACAGAGGGACTAGGCGCAGAGCCTTTTGGGGCACGTAAGGAAACAGAAAAAAACACAATAACACAAATAAATGAAAGCATAAATCATTAACACATCAAAAATGAAATCAGGGTCCTCAATCCTCACTGTGTGTACAATTAAGCGCATGACATCTGTCTCACATTAACGTAACAGCCAGATGAGTGTTAAATCTGTAGTGAGACAAATGTGAATACATATCAACCGGTATTGCAGACACCACGACTACTAGAACAGAGATGTGCCGTTCGGTTCTCCAAAATTTTGGGATTTGGATTGCAAAAATTACATGGTTTTGGTTGTTTTCATCGATTCTTAATAATGATTTTATTTTTTTAAACCGAACCCACTACAACTCTCTGTTTTCTGCAACCAACATCTTATTCATTCAACCACCTTACTATCCAATCCCAAGCTTTTGCGTTTATATCAGTCTGCGATGAGGGACAGTGTTGAAAGCTGTACTAAAGTCTAGATAAGCTATATCTATGGTCCCCCCTTTATTACTTTAGTAACTCAGTCAAAAAAGCCAATAACGTGTTTGATATGATCTCCCCCCAAGTAAATACATGCAATTGGGATCCTGTAAATTGCTGCATTTGAGATAATCTGCAACTTTTTTTTTTTTACAGTGTTTCCATCAATTTTACTACTACTGATGTAAGTCTGACTGGTCGGTAGTTGCTTGTCTCTTACTTGTTTCCACTTTTGTGCAGTGGGGCTACATTCACTCTTTTCCAGTCCTCTGGAATTACTCCTGTAGCTAGTGACTGGTTGAATAATTCTGTTAACGGAACTACCAGCATGCCTTTAAGCTCTTTTAGTATGCTTGGATGTATCCCACCTAGCTCCATTGATTTATCTTCGGTCAGTTTTGAGACCTTCTCCTCTGTAAAAGTACTTGTTTCAACCTCATTTTTCTGACTATGCCTACAACTTAAATGTGGCCCCTTCCCCTCTCTTTCAGTAGTGAATACTGAGCAAATATATTTATTAAGCTGATCTGCTATTACATTGTCTCCCTAAACAAGACTCCCAGTCTCTGTCTTTAGTCTTCTTATTATTATTATATTTGTTTTCCGCGTTTTGCTTATATACCTAAAAAAAAGTTTTGCCCCCTTTACCCACTGACTGGGCCATTTTCTCCTCAGCTTGTGCCTTTGCACATCTGATTACCTTCTTAGTCTCCTTCTGTCTAACAAGATACACCTCTTTGTCTTCATTGCAAACATTGTAAAATTTGCTTGAATAAGATCGCAAAGGACAGCTCTCAAATAAGATTTGTCCTTTGCGATGATAGGACATCCGGGTTTGTGACTTGGAAGTCCTATCTGCGCGTGCGTTCGCTGACGCACATGCTGAAGGGGACACTGGGAGTGATCCTATTAGATTCCTCTCAGTGAACTTACAATAAGAAGCCGTAGGCTTCTATTAGGCAACACCATCTACAGATGGCGTTTGCTACTGGGCCCAAATTCTGGAATGTATCAAATTCGGGAGCTTGGTGCATATGAGAAATGAGACCAAACCTCCACAAACTGCATTTTTTCAAAGGTTTGACCATATTTTTCGTTTTGAGGCATCCCGCCCCATATCTATAGAAACTTATATCCCCTTAGATAGACGAAAGGGAGGATTTTTTCGTCAGGAAAGATTGCAGACAAGATGTAGCTAGGGGTGTGGTATGGAAGGTAGATAGTAAGTAGGTCGACTGTCTAGGTCGACCACTATTGGTCGACAGTAACTAGATCGACAGGGTCGCTAGGTCGACATAGTGTAGGTCGACAGGTCAAAAGGTCGACATGAGTTTTTTATTTTTTTTGGGTGTTGATTTCTTTGTAGAGTGACCGGGAACCCCAATTAGTGCACCCTGTCCCCTCGCATGGCTCGCCATGCTTCGGTCAAGGTTACCGTTCCAATCGTAGTCCACGTGGACCGTTAAGTATGAAAAGGTTCAAAAACAGAAAAAAAATCGTGAAAAATTCATGTCAACTTTTTGACCTGTCGACATAGAGACCCTGTCGACCTAGTTACTGTCGACCAATAGTGGTCGACCTAGATAGTGTCAACCTAGTTTCTGTCGACCTAGAGACCGGATCCCGTAGCTAGGTGGGGGATTACAGTAATGGCAATCCCACTCTAGCTATCAATGTCCTTTGCTTTATGTGGCAATGCCTGCTGACGTTCTCATTGGTTTCCACATCTGTGTACAAGAAGGGTTAAATAGTAACTGTATATAACTGTATCTCTAGGAAGATCACAAAGGAAATAAATGATGGCTCTTAGTCAGTGTACAACACTGGGGTCTGGTATCCAGGCACATCAATACACACGCAAGGCTCAGGCTAAACAAGACAAGACTTGGCTGTACTGAATGTACAGATGAAGCTATCTCCTCAGAGCATCTTACCAGGGAAACACTCTCTTCCTTATATAGGCCACTACGTCTTCTGCGAGTGTGGAATAGCTGCTTCTAGAAGCAGTATGACTGAGCGGATGGCAGGTCTGTCATCCGCAACCACCATGCCCTGCGGATCTGGCCAGTCTTCACTCACATCTACTGCCAGTGAAGGCTAAAGGCCAGTTGACCACAGTGGTAAATCCGTTGCCTTCTGATTTGATTCAGATGTTCTGGGACGGTGATAGAAAGCAGCAGAGCTGTAACTAGACTGTTTGGTGTCCTGTACCAGTGGAGAATTGGCGACACCCCCCCCCCCCCCCCCATTTTTCCAATAGGGACATAAGGCGCATGCCTTGTGGGCAAGGGGCATGACAAAATTGATCCCAGGGAAAGTCCATGCTATGATACCTCTTCCCACATTTATATATGTGCACCGCTTGCAGATGGTACAACACGCATCTGCCAGGCTGTTACCCAACCAGCCCTGTTCCAGCCACATAACACCCATTCTCTACTCCCTCCACTGGCAACCTGTAACATGGCAAATTGTTTTCAAAATTGGCTTACTGACTTTCAAAGCCCTACATGACCAGGGCCTCATGTACCTGACGCCAGTCAGAGATCACCGGGAAGATGGCGCTGCCAGTGCCGGCAACATTACAAGTATACTGGGGGAAAGGGATCGGACCTGGGCCCCTCCAGCAGCCTGGGCCTGGGTAATTTGTACCCGCTCCTCTCGGCGCCACTGGACGGAAGGGGAGATAGAGGCAGTCAGGAGTTGCTGGGCTTCAAAAAGTGGGGAAACTGCATGTGAAAGTAATTAAAACATTAACAAGTGCTGCCAACAGCACCTGCCACCCTGCAGCGCTATGTGCGGTGCACACTCCGCACACACCTAGCTACTGCCTTGGATAGCAGGTACAGTCAGAGGCGGATCTAGAACTCATGGATCCCTAAGCAAGATATGGATTTGGGGCCCCCCTTCCTCAAACAATCTTCAGTGTGAACAGAGTGCAGAGAGAGTTATATTTGGGTGGGTTATATTGTTTCTGTGCAGAGTAAATGCTGGCTGCTTTTTAATTTTACACTGCCATTTAGATTTCAGTTTGAACACACCCCACCCAAATATAACTCTCTCTGCACATGTTATATCTGCCCCACCTGCAATGCACATGGTTTTGCCCATTAGAGAACAATTTTGCTGCTGTGATTAGGTCTGAATTAGGCCCATTGATATATCACCAGTCAGTGTGTGCCTCCTCCCCAGCCATGATTGTAGCAGGCAGATGTTAGACACTGTACTTAACACTGTCCCATCTTCCCCATCCCCCACTCCTGTCTGATTGGAATTTATAGTAGGTGGATGTTATATAATATTTAAAAAAAAAATACTATGATAAAGTACACTGGAAGACCTCATGTTTTTTTCTGTGCACATCCTGGCTCCTCCCTTTAAGCATCTGAAGTCATACATACATGTGTCATGACTGGTCACACGCACAGTACTTGCAGGACTAGAGACACAGGCATGTGCTGGAGCCGACACCCAACAGCTGTCTAATCACTGGGAGTAATCAGTCAGCCCAGCTCTCGGCCAATTTTGGTGAAGCTCGTGGTCTGTCAGAAATGCCCTTTATACAGCCATGTTGATGGACCCCTGGGACCAGCAGGGCCCTCTGGGACCAACAGGGCCCTAAGCAGCTGCTTTGGTTGCCTTCTGTTAAATCCTCCTCTGGGTACAGTCGTACTCACTGTTGCACACTGGTTCTTATGGAGTAAGTCTCTCTGGAGTTAAGTGGAAGACATGTATCTTCGACTGTGATGCTCTAAGCCAGTAAAACACAAGATGGCCCCTGCACATGTTCAGTAGAGTTCTCGGTGGCCATCTTGAGATTGGGCATGAAGTCTCCCTGGAGAACAGTAAGACTGGGGTCTGCGCAGTAGCGTACTCCTCTTTCAACCATTTTTAATAGTTGTAAAATGGATAAAATGAATTAGCCTGTTGTACTGATTTAGATCAGGACATCTTAGAAGCATTTCTGAAGGATGCTTCTGTGTTCCAGATTTGGGCTGTTTGACCATGTCACTTTCCAACCCACACTAGGCACAGTAACGGGGACTGTGGTTGCACATGTGCATTACTAGATGGGCCCGGATGTTCCAATCTCCCACCGGACCATCTGCCAGTTGTACCAGGGACCTGTGGATCTGACCATCCTGATGCAGATGGGAGACTGCAGGTAGCTGGGACAATCAGCTGAGAGCGGCTGATATCACTCTGGAGATAAAGTTGCAGGATGTACAGTAGCAGGTGCTGCCATCAAAGCACCTAAGTCAGGCTGACGGCCAGATCTCCACCCCAGACTTTCCTCAGGGCAGACAACAGCTGCCGTTCTCATGTGGGTGTAGAAACCAGGATGTGAGAGACTATCGGAAATGCAGGCAATAAGGCGCCCATAACTTTATTGTGATTACATAAACCTTTCTTAAGCTAGCTTATCACTAAAATAAAACGACACACACACTGGAATAAAGACACGGACACGGTAGCTGGAGTTAAAGGTCAGACGATATTTATTGATCGCTGACCACTCTTTAAACTATAATTGTAATTGAATTGGAATTAATTTTAGATTGCAAAGTTAAATTTAGATTGGAGGATGGCAAAGGAAAAGTCGCTACCAGACACCAGCTCCAGTCACTTGGATGAAATCCACCAACCAAGGAGGGGAGTACCCAAACCCCGCCTCCTTCCTGCATAACCCGCATTGTGCTGGCCTCACCACTCTTTTCTCTGGTAAACGGTCGGTTCCCGCAGGGGAACGTCTAAATGTCCAACCGCAAGAGAAGGACACACCTGCCGTCCTTCTAAAGAGGGTGCCCCACAATGACCACTTATGCCCGTTTGACCGCTGGTTGGTAGCGACTTCCCGCCAATCTGGCTGTCAATAGCCAACTGAAGAGAACAAACAAATCAAATTTAATCAGGGAGGGCGGGAGGGCATACAATAAATGGCAAGAGGAAGTCTGAGGCACATGACCCTGCCCTATATACTATCCTGAGACCAACCCCTTAAAGCTTGACGGACAACCCTCTGATCCTATAGGAAAAAAAACACCGGAAACATGATCTGCCTAGCAACTGCTTAGTCATAAACAACCAATCACCAAAAGTTGGGCTCTTATATGGCCTCAGGCTTATGCAGCCTTCAGCTAATCTAAGGTAACAATAGGACGCAATGCTGGGAAATCTTGGAACGCGGCCTTGAAGTGTGCAGGAATCCTCTTTTCCTGTAACTAGGAAATTACATATTACATCAATTAAACGTTCATTTATTCATATAGCTTTGTGTACTCATTGCACCTTTTATAGTGCAATTTTATTCATCTGTATATCCAACTTTGGACAATTCCCTCTTCTTCTGATCAGCGACGATGATAAATATCCCTGAAAAAACCGAAAAAGAAAACTCACTGCGATACACAGCAATAAGGAATATTGGAGGTTAATCCGAGTTGATCATTCGCAGCCGTTTTTCGCAGCGCAGCGATCAGGTCACTACTGAGCATGTGTATGCACCGCAATGCACAAGCGCGTCGTACGGGTACAAAGCGTATCGTTGCTGAGCGATGGATTTAACGAAGAATCTATTCACACGGGCGTTCGCAAGGAGATTGACAAAAAGAGGGCATTTATGGGTGTCAACTGACCGTTTGGAAAAACGCAGGCGTGTCCAGGCGTTTGCAGGGCGGGTGTCTGAAGTCAATTTCGGGACCAAAAAGACTGAAGTGATTGCAAGGGCTAACTCCAGAGCTACTCAGAAACTGCAAAAAACTTTTTCGTCCTGCACGCCTGCACACGCGTTCGCACACTCCCCTATGGGTGGTGACTATGTGTTTGCACGGCTGCCAAAAGTAGCTAGTGAGCGATCAACTCGGAATGACCCTCATTACTTTATGGGAACCATACTGTTACCCATGATAAATAGGCCCTGTTGGAGAGAAATGTGAGGACTGAGAGCAGTGTATTGGGAAGCCCAAATTCGGGCTGCAGTTAAATTGATTTTTTTATTTTTTTATTTTTTTTATTTTTTATATTTTTAACAGTTGTTCAATTTATAAAAAAGTTGCTTACTCTCAGAAGAGGTATTCCAGGGGTACTGCTACAATACTTAAATAGGCTTCTAATCTTAGCGTTAGGGTAACTTGCAATGCTGTCGCAGGCGCTAGCCCTTCTCATCAACTTTTAAATAAAAATAAACAAAAAAAAGGAAAAAAATAAAATAATATTTAAAAAATAAAATAATAATACAATAAAAAATAATATAAAATAAATTATAAATAAATAAAAGAATTACTATTAAAATAATTAAATTGAAATAATATAATAAAATCATTTAAAAATATTTTTTACCTTTTCCTTCCAATTAACTCTTTCAGTCACACTTATTTAGAGTTGAACGCAGCTGCTGCGTTCGCACGCACATCAGCGTGCCGGGGCGCCTGCGCAAGTACATTGACAACAGTGCACGACCCTTCACTATGCCATCACATCCCAACTGACAGGCCATGGGCATCCAGGGGCGGCGATGCGGCATTTAGGGGGAGGGGACCAGGAAACGCAGAGATGTCATGGGCGTTTTCATGGCAACCCAATGACATTGCCTGCATTTTCTGCGATAAGCAGGGGTCAACCTCTATTTGAGGGTTTTGCGATCGCATCGTGGGGTGGCACCACACATGCTGGGCGTCCTTGATTTTAGTGGTCGCAGATTTTGCAAAGATTGCAAAATCTGTGACCAACTCTGAATAACCGCCCTTACTTAGCTACTAGGTAACTGGAGAATGGCAGGTCTTAATAAAGGTTGAATTTCAAATGCATTGTTTTCTTTATTAAGAACGGTGGGTTTGTCTTCAGTGCTTAGGGCGTGAAATTGACACCCCACTGTAGGTTATGAGTAACGTCACCGGAGAGCTAGTGTTTCAGGGGGTCATTCCGAGTTGATCGCTAGCTGAAAATGTTCGCTGCGCAGCGATGATGCAAAAAAAGGCACTTCTGCGCATGCGTATGCGGCGCAATGAGCACGCGCAACGTACTTTCACAACGGCCGATGTAGTTTCACACAGGGTCTAGCGAAGCTTTTCAGTCGCACTGCTGGCCGCAGAGTGATTGACAGGAAGTAGACGTTTCTGAGTATCAACTGACCGTTTTCAGGGAGTGTTTGGAAAAATGCAGGCGTGCCAGGAAAAACGCAGGCGTGGCTGGGCGAACGCAGGGCGTGTTCATGACATCAAAACAGGAACTGAGCAGTCTGAAGTGATCGCAAGCTAGGAGTAGGTCTGAAGCTACTCTGAAACTGCACAAAATTACTTTGTAGCAGATCTGCGATCCTTTCGTTCGCACTTCTGCTAAGCTAAAATACACTCCCAGAGGGCGGCGGCATAGCGTTTACACGGCTGCTAAAAACTGCTAGCGAGCGATCAACTCGGAATGACCCCCTCAGCCTCTACTCCTTACGCAGTAGCTCTTACAGTACATTGTCATGGTACACTATATGAAGCGCTAACTACAATTTTTCCTTACAATTCTGCACAGTGTCGTGTAAACATGGTAACCACAGTCACATGACATATGACACAATGAGCACTGAAGCTTTGGAATGCCCCTCTGAGCTTACCTGCTCTGAGTTTCTGTACAAATTCTGCCCCCCCCCCCCCCCCGCCTTATCCCCCCTCTGCCATCACATAACATGGGGAGTGTGTGTATGACACATTATTGTCTCCAGAGAGATTTTGGAAAGGAGACAATGGCTTGTATCTGGACAGCAAAGAAGAAATAATTGCAGATGATTTCTTAAAAAGATACCTAATTTTCCATTTAAAGAAAACAAAAGGTCTTCCATCAGGTACAGTAGAGCATGGTGTACCTGATGGTAGGGGTTATTTTGGAAAAATCTGCTATTTTTCTACAGAAAACCAGAACATATGCATAATACTCTTTGCAAGCGATGCAAGTAGATTTGTATGATATCTCAGTCTGAGTGATATTAATAGCTTCCTCGCCCGCACGGCAGAGAGCTGACCATGAAAGACCGCGCCGCTCTTACTGCATAGCACAAATACACTCATTGTGATGACGGGCGACATTTACACCTTTACAAAGGGCAACAATTCCAAGCATTCAGATCTGTTAAAATCAGCGCAGTTTCAGATACCTTTGTTTCAATACAACCTAAAGGAATGTGATATGACCGACGGCAATAAAGATTACTGACAGTTTGCGACTGTATTTCTGCGTACGCAGACGATGAGAGGCTTTATTGGCCGGGAGAAGGACGTATTACAGAAAATGAAGCCGTGTCTGTAAACTGAGATTTTACAGGTGTTTTTCAGCAACTTGGTTGAAATAATCAGTTTTGCAGAAATAAAATGCCTAAAATTCTACAGGTGTGGATCGTTGCGTCGATAGAAACTAGGTCGACAGTCATTAGGTCGACCACTATTGATCGACAGTGGAAATAGGTCAACACTGTCATTAGGTCGACGTGGAAAAGATCGACATAGGAAAAGGTCGACAGTATTTTTTTTTTTTTTTATGTGTCGCTTTCTTCGTAAAGTGACCGGGAACCTTAGTGCACCGTGGCCCCTCGCATGGCTCGCTTTGGTCACCAAGCTTCGGGCAAGGGGCCTCACTCTGCTACCGCTGTGCTTGGCAAAGGTCACTATTCCCAATCGTAGTCCACGTGGATCGTAAAGTATGAAAAAGTTCAAAAAATATTCCAGGCAGTAATCTTCTTGGTGCTGGAGGTCCCGCCCCTTCTGTGTGGCGCCACAAGTTTTTGGGAGCGGAACGGAAAAATCGCCCTGTTACAGCGTATGAGAAGCCTCAATTTCTACGAGTGTGGTCTCTCATTTGTCCCATTTACCCTGATCTGGCACTTCATCCAAAACTTCCTCTAACCTAGCTAAGCTCAGGCCATGCGCCGACCAGCCTCAAAAAGGGAGGGCTACTTGAGTGCCTACAAAGCAAAGTAGATGGGGGGAGACGCTCCATGGTGGGGCCAGCCATGGTGACCTTATATCTGAGAACTGATCGCCATTGTTTTCTATAGTGCTTGGACTATCTTTCATTTGATACATGTGCCATATTGATTCTTTACACGATGACATGGATGGTGGGTTAATATCTTTCCAGTGCCAAGATAACCGACATTTACTGGTAGGAGGTCCCGGGAGGAGAGACTACTGCAAGGGGTCCAGGAGCCGGACACCAGTAATCTGGTTTTATTTTAGGACAGGGCCAGAGAACATGGGACACTATGTGAGGACGCTCAGGTACAAGGCATCAATGCTGAAGCAAGTAGGCGAAACGCAGCAGTTGAGGTTGCGAGATGCCACAGTGCGTGTCCAAGCAGCCAGGTCAAGGGTCTCTCACACATCGTACATACATATATTTTGTGCTTAGAGGATGACCTATTTGTGTCTGATTAACGTACCTGGATTCAGAGCTGTTATTATTAGCAAAAAACATGACATTAACTTGCAGCTAAAATTGGCGAAAGCATTTCTTCTGCAGGTACATAATCATGACACTGCAGTTCAGGAGGAAGCCCAGGTCTTGACAAAGCAGGATATTAATGGAGTGGGTTCGAGGATGGTGTTTTGAGAGTCTACATTCCCTACCACATGCACAAACACATACAGTATATACACAATAGAGTTAGTCTTGTTGTGCCAGAATCCATACCTTCCAGTATGTATTTGAATTGTCTTAGTGGGAGTAGAACCCAAGACCTCAGTGCTGTGAGGCAGTAATGCTAGCCACATTGCCTACCAGTCTGCCCACAGAATGAATTAGGACATTAAGAAGGATGAATATTGTGTATGGTTACATAAACCATGGCTGAGTCCCAAGGTGCTTACTGTATACACTCTGGTGATCTCAGATCTTCTCCGTCCTTCGGCTTCCTGTGTGTGGTTAGATACAGCTCACAGCACTACAGAATGTGAACAGGACCCATCAATCTCTGCCTGGACCTGCTCCACTGGCTGCGGGCAAGAACCAAAACTGTTTACTCAACCTTTGATTACACTTCTAAATATCCTTAAGTGCCCACTCCATATAAGGCTAGCACACTGCGGGGGTTTTGTGTACCAGGATATTGGAATCATGATGTAAATACATTTATGCACAGGGAAGTGTGAACATTGAGCATTAGTCACAAGAAACAAAAAACAGGTATCCCTCAGCACACGGAATGACAGCAACAAGATTTGAAAACTACACGGTGGTAGATAATTCAGAGATCTCAGTTGCATATATTTGCAAAGATACGGTAAGCCTCCAGGCCAACGTCACGGCGTCTCTGAAACTGGAGGTCCCTAATACTAAATCTATGTCTGGGGTGCGGAGCCTCACAAGTCGGCGAAGGCCAGCCACCCCAAGGCAGAACACCAGTGAGCTGGGGGATACCTGTTTTTAATTTCTTGTGTAGAATAACCCCTCTCTTTCATATACCTGGATGATATTATTAATTAGATTGACCAGTTACCAAAATCAAGAAATAATTTTTATTGCTGTATTGCATATTGGCAATTAAAAAGCTCTGCACATTATACAGTGGTTACTAGAAGATAATGTGTATTGTATTTTGGTCACTGGAATGTTCGAAGTATGTGCAATATATCAGTCAATAGAATGCTCTGTGTATTTTATATAGGTAGAATGCTCTGTGTATTGTATATTGGTCACTAGACTGTTCTGTGTATTGTATATTGGGCACTAGAATGATCTGTGTATTTTTGTATTGGTCACTAGAATGCCCCGTGTATTGTATATTGGTAGAATGTTATGTGTATTGTATACTGGTCACTAGAATGCTCTGAGTATTATACAGTTATCACTAGAATACTCTGTGTATTGTATATTGGCCTCTAGAATGATCTATGTATTGCATATTGGCCACTAGAATGGTCTGTGTATTTTGTATTGGTCACTAGAATTAACTTGTTATTGTATATTGGTCACTACAATGCTTGGTGTATTATATAGTGATCATTAGAATGATATGTTTATTGTATATTGGGCACTAGAATTATCTGTGTATTTTATATTGGTCACTAGAATGTTCTACGTACTGTATATTGGTCACTAGAATGATCTGTGTATTGTAAATTGGTCACTAGAATGCTCTGTGTATTGTATATTGGTCACTAGAATGATCTTTGTATTGTATATTGGTCACTAGAATGATCTGGTATCCGGACTCCAGGTCGACAACAAAAAGGTTGACACACCTTAGGTCGACGCCAATTGGTCGACACACCTTAGGTCGACATGGACAAAAGGTCGACATGGACGAAAGGTCGACAGGAACAAGGTCGACGTGGAAAAAGGTCGACATGAGTTTTTCACAATTTTTTTCTTTTTTGGAACCTTTTCATACTTAACGATCCACGTGGACTACGATTGGAACGGTAATCTGTGCCGAGCGAAGCGGAGCGAAGGCACCATGCCCGAAGCATGGCGAGCGAAGCGAGCCATGCGAGGGGACGCGGTGCACTAATTGGGGTTCCCGGTCACTCTACGAAGAAAACGACACCAAAAAAACATAAAAAACTCATGTCGACCTTTTTCCATGTCGACCTTGTTCCCGTCGACCTTTTGTCCATGGCGACCTATTGTCCATGTCGACCTAATGTGTGTCGACCAATTGGCGTCGACCTAAGGTGTGTCGACCTTTTTGTTGTCGACCTGGAGTCTCAGACCCAATGATCTATGTATTGCATATTGGGCACTAGAATGGTCTGTGTATTTTGTATTGGTCCCTAGAATGTTCTGTGAATTGTATATTGGTCACTAGAATTAACTTGTTATTGTATATTGGTCACTACAATGCTTGGTGTATTATATAGTGATCATTAGAATGATATGTTTATTGTATATTGGGCACTAGAATTATCTGTGTATTTTATATTGGTCACTAGAATGTTCTATGTACTGTATATTGGTCACTAGAATGCTCTGTGTATTGTAAATTGGTCACTAGAATGCTCTGTGTATTGTATATTGGTCACTAGAATGCTCTGTGTATTGTATATTGGTCACTAGAATGATCTTTGTGTTGTATATTGGTCACTAGAATGATCTTTGTATTGTATATCGGTCACTAGAATGCTTTGTGTATTATACAGTGATCACTAGAATGTGCCGTGTATTGTATGTTGGTCACTAGAATTGGTTGGGTTTGGGTGACCGGTGTTTGGGATCCCGATGGTCACCATACCGATGACAGGAAGCCTGTGCTTTAGATTGCCAGTAGGGGGGCGAGCGCAACGAAGCCCCTTGCGGCTCGCCGTGGTCGCCACGCAGTGGGCTCGCTGCGCTCGCCACAGGTACTATTCCCACTTTATGGGTGTCGTGGACACCTACGAGTGGGAATAGCCCCTGTTAGTAGCCATGCCGACTGTCGGGCTGTGAATCAGCTGGGATCCCGGCGTCGGTATACTGACACATATGCTCCGTGTATTGCATATTGGTCACTAAAATGATCTTTGTATTGTATATCGGTCACTAGAATGCTTTGTGTATTATACAGTGATCACTAGAATGCTCTGTGTATTGTATGTTGGTCACAAGAATACTTTGTGTATTATATAGTAATCACTACAATGATCTGTGTATTGTATACTGGCCACTAGAACGTTCCACACATGTGCAGTAGATTGTTGAGCTAGGGTAAGAGGCGGGTGAGTTGCGGTGCCATTGCTGGCATTGACCAACACCCCGTTGGGGCAGGGGTCACAGGCGGTGATCACAGTGTTTGGATTTATCCCTTATTATAGGTTTCTGAGAAAATTCAGAGCTTTATATAGAAAGTTTCAGATTTGGACATTTCATTGGAGCCTTTTATGTGCGCGGCCACGAGGCAGCTCCGGGGCTCAGCATGTGTCTCAGAGGACGGTGAGCCGCACTTTGTATTATTACAGTGAACGGGTGACAAGCCACACCCCCTGGGTTCCCCTGGTGTGAAGAGAAGACTGCAGTGTATTCAGTACAAGGAGGAACAAAGAGCTGGTCTAGGCAATGACATGGACCGTTTCCGGGCATGAATGGCTTGTGCACTAAAGCCATACTTACCGACTCTTTGGCTGCTCTCTCCGGGAGAGAGCAGCCAGGTCGGATCAGCGGGGGGCGGGGAAGGGTAGTGACGAGCAGAGGGGGCGGAGCAGAGACGTGACAGGGGTGGGGCAGAGGTGGAAAGGGGGCGGTGGCGGATCGGGGGCGTGGCTGATATATGTGGCATTTAAGCCACGCCCCCACTGTATAATGCCGCCATTACTAGCATTATACTGCAGGGGGCGTGGCTATGACGACGCGATTCAACAAGAATCGCGTCATCGACTGCCTAGACCGCCCACTTTACTCACGGGCAGGGGTGAGCACAGAAATCGGGAGAATTGCCTGTTTTTTTGGAGGGGTCCAGGAGGGTCACCCGATTTTTGGGAGCCACCTGGCCATCCGGGAGAGTAGGCAAGTATGACGAAAGCGTTGCCGTCTCTTAATAAAACGTGGTGACATGCTATACTGAAGATGATTGTAGTGATGTTTTTGATGCTTTGATCAGCGGTTGTGGATGTGATGTTTTTTAAATTCATTGTTCAAAATCAAAACACCACATTTGATCTATATGTGATGCTTTAATAAAAAGTAAAAAACAAAACAAAAAAAAAAAACAATACGTTGTGTTGCTCTACCATCCCTGCTTATTCCCTCTGACTACATTAAGGGGGGTAATTCTGAGTTGATCGCAGCAGCAAGTTTGTTAGCAATTGGGCAAAACCATGTGCAGTGCAGGTGGGGCAGATGTAACATGTGCAGAGAGAGCTAGATTTGGGTGGGTTATATTGTTTCTGTGCAGGGTACTGGCACCCAAATCTAACTCTCTCTGCACATGTTACATCTGCCACACCTCCACTGCACATGGGGGGTAATTCCAAGTTGATCGCAGCAGGATTTTTGATAGCAATTGGGCAAAACCATGTGCACTGCAGGGGAGGCAGATATAACATGTGCAGAGAGAGTTAGATTTGGGTGTGGTGAGTTCAATCTGCAATCTAAATTGCAGTGTAAAAATAAAGCAGCCAGTATTTACCCTGCACAGAAACAATATAACCCACCCAAATCTAAATCTCTCTGCACATGTTATATCTGCCCCACCTGCAGTGCACATGGTTTTGCCCAACTGCTAAAAAAATTCCTGCTGCGATCAACTCAGAATTAGGCCCAAGGCCTTAATACACTGCTATACTGTATGGTGCTGATCTTGTTTTCAACCATTAATATTAAACAGTGTTTAATTGGCTTTTAGTATTAAATAACGGAATGCTCTCCATATCCCATTGGTCATTAGAATTAATGGCGCCACTGCAGCCCCCGCTTGTCATTCTCCACGTACATCATTGTCACCCGTGGGTCAGTCCATCTGGCTTTCTCTCCTTCCTCCTCTCTTTATGCTTTTCCACTTCACTTCTTTATGTTTTAGGTTACCATGGGCCTAATTCAGACCTGATGGCATCTGCGCGTTTTCGCACAGCAGCCGATCAGGTCTGAACTGCGCATTCGCCGGAACACGCATGCCAGACAGCCGACGGCCATCTCAGCCCTGCGATCCCCTCTGCCTGACTGACAGGCAGAGGCGGTCGCTGGCCGGGAGGAGGCGTCGTTGGCCCGCCGTTTTAGGTGCGTGGTCCGGGAAACGCAGGTGTGCCTGGATCGTGCGGGGGGGCGGGCCGCGGCGGCTGCTTGACTCTTAGGGTGCTACTCTTCAAGTACAAAAGCATCGCCCGCCACTGCGTGATGCTTTTGTACTAGTCGGGCCTGACATGTGGGGCGGACTAGCACAGTGCTGGGCGTCCCCCCTCATGTCTGTGTGACTGATCGTAGATGTGCTAAATTTCGCACATCTACGATCAGGTCTGAATTAGTGAGTTGATCGCTCGCTAGCAGTTTTTAGCAGCCGTGCAAATGCAATGCCGCCGCCCACTGGGAGTGTATTTTAGCTTAGCAGAAGTGCGAACAGTTGTATCGCAGAGCGTCTACAAACATTTTTTGTGCAGTTCTAGAGTAGCTCAAAACCTACTCAGCGCTTGCAATCACTTCAGACTATCCAGTTCCGGATTTGACATCACAAACACGCCCTGCGTTCGCCCAGCCACACATGCGTTTTTCCTGGCACGCCTGCATTTTTTCGCACACTCCCTGAATACGGTCAGTTGCCACCCAGAAACGTCCACTTCCTGTCAATCACTCTGCGGCCAGCAGTGCGACTGAAAAGCTTCGCTAGACCCTGTGCAAAACGACATCGTTCGTTGTGCTCGTACAACGCGCGTGCGCATTGCGCCGCATACGCATGAACAGAACAGCCATTTTTTAGCCTGATCGCTGCCCAGTGAACGAATGCAGCTAGCGATCAACTCGAAATGACCACCTAGGCCCCATGTCCCTTAGCTGTATTACGGACGTGTAATTGTTGCTGGGCTTCTTGCAGGCGTTTAGTGAAATTTCTGAGTCAGTGTTTTCATTGTTTTCAGCTATAAATGAAATAACATCTGTGAATAATAAACTGAATCTGTTTCTGAATCCAGGCAGCGAGCCAGTCTGATGCCCGTCATGTTTACAGATTCCTGGTGTCACACAAAGGTTTAATAATTACTGTAATACTAAAGCTAGCCCAGATGACGACAGCGTCCCATCACGAGGAATGCAGTCACAGACCGTCTTCTGTACTGTAATCACAGCGCGCCTTTCACATCCAAAGTTCTGACTATCATGGTCAAAGACTCTGCGGTCTATTCATGAAGCAGTGAAAAGGGTAGAGAAGTCAGCCCATGGCAACCAATCAGCTGCTCCGTACTATTGTAGAGTATGCAAATTATAAATGTAACTTCAATGCTGATTGGTTGCCATGGGCAACTTCTCCACTGGCTCACTTCTCCGCCCTTATCACTGCTTCATGAATAGACCCCATCTCTATATTCAAAGGAAGTGCCACAGAAGCCAGAGACCTTCAAATCTTATAGATAGTGATGAGCGGATTCGGTTTTACTCGGTTCTCAAAACGGCATCTTATTGGCTCACGGATGTCACGTGTTTTGGATAGCCAATAAGATGCCGTTTTGAGAACCGAGTAAAACCGAGTAAAACCGAATCCGCTCATCACTACTTACAGATATTTTAAAATAAATTTTAATTGAATAAAACACTCCCAAGCATCCTCTCTCTTTGTTCTTCATCTTAATCTGAAGGGAAGTTTTTCTATGTTTTTAAGCCAATGGTAGAAAAAAAACAATATAAAGCCTTCACAACTGCTTGCTACGTATGCCCAACGCTATATGACTGTGACCTGAAAGTACTGAGACTTCCTTTAGCTGCTAGCGATTCTCAAGTGGACAGAAAGCTCTTTCAGTTATCTTTTGGTCATTAGAATGCTCTCTGGTTTGTATATTGGTCACTAGAATGCTCTCTGTGTTGTGTAATAACCATTAGAATGTTCTCTGTTTGCATATCAGTCACTAGAATGGGCTCAGTAGGGTATACTAGTCACTAGAAACAGTCACTAGAATGGACTATGTATGGTATACCAGTCACCTGAATGGGCTCTGTATTGTATACCAGTCACCTGAATGGGCTATGTATGGTATACCAGTTACTAGAATGTGCTCTGTATTGTATACCATTTACTAGAATGTGCTCTGTATTGTATACCAGTCACTAGAATGGGTTCTGTATGGGATACCAGTCACTAGAACAGGCTCTGTATGGTATATCAGTCACTAGAATGGGCTCTGTATTGTATATCAGTCACTAGAATTGCCTCTGTATTGTATACCATTTACTAGAATGTGCTCTGTATTGTATACCAGTCACTAGAATGGGTTCTGTATGGGATACCAGTCACTAGAACAGGCTCTGTATGGTATATCAGTCACTAGAATGGGCTCTGTATTGTATATCAGTCACTAGAATTGCCTCTGTATTGTATACTAAGCACTAGAATGGGCTCTGTATGGGATACCAGTCACTAGAATGGGCTCTATATTGTATATCAGCCACTAGAATGGCCTCTGTATTGTATATTAGTCACTAGAATTGCCTCTGTATTATATACTAGTCACTAGAATGGGCTCTGTATTCCATACTATCACTAGCTTGTGCCCTGTACAGAATACAGGCCAGTTGGGGCTGCATTGTATTTTACATTTCTATCTTTGAAACACCAATTCTTTAAACATTTCATCGGCTGGCTAAACCCGTTTTCACACCCAAAAAACCACGCCCATTTTAACTTGCCCACATTCATCTCTGCACGTGTACCCCTACTTTTTGCCCAGGCACACTTATGCAATCCCAGCTTTGCATATACACACCTCCAGGTACAACAACTTTCTATAAAACTTGGCTTACTATACAAAGCTATAATTACCACGAGGCACGACAAAAACACGTTCTGTATATATTATATAAGTTTTGAGGGAAAGCAGACACTCCTGTTAAGTAAGCGATGGAGTTTCAAGCTTAGGCTTGTTCCAGTAGATATATTCTTGGAACCTGGAAAACATCCCATTAGTCATAATTGGGCACTGTATTATTCATGTTAATAGAAGTGGGGATAGAAGTCAATTAATAAGAGGGGAGGTAAAAAAAAAAAAAAAGCTCCAATATATTGGAAGAAGATTGTGGAACTAGACTGAGAAAATACTGAGATTTACCTGACTGACATTTTATGCACCCAACCTTCCTAATCCTTCCTGCAGGAGCCAGAAAAAGTCTAAGGGGCGATATTTATTAATTATCAGGCTTCAGACCCGATAATTAGGGGTACATTTACTAAAGCTTCTCAAAGTAAAAAGTGGTGATGTTGCCCCTAGCAACCAATTGGATTCTGTCTGTCATTTTCTAGGCTGCAATAGAGAAATTATAGAATCGGATTGGTTGCACTTGCTATAGGCAACATCACCTCTTTTCACTATTAGGGGTCTATTCATGAAGCAGTGAAAAGTGTGGAGAAGTGAGCCTGTGGAGAAGTCGCCCATGGCAACCAATCAGCATTGAAGAAATATTTATAATTTGCATACTATACAATTGTACGGAGCAGCTAATTGGTTGCCATGGGCAACTTCTCCACAGGCTCATTTCTCCACTCTTTTCACTGCTTCATGAATAGACCCCTGCTTAGAAGCTTAAGTAAATTCACCCCTCAGAACTTCTTTTCGCCAGTATTTGTGGCAATAAGAAATGAACTTGGTCCTCAAATGCTGTACTAAGGGGGACATTTACTAAGCAGTGATAAGAGCGGAGAAGTGCCCCATCAACCAATCAGCACTGAAGTAACATCTATAATTTGAATACTATAAAATGAAACAGAGCTGCTGATTGGTTGATGGGGCAACTTCTCCACTGGCTTACTTCTCCGCTCTTATCACTGCTTAGTAAATGTCCCCCTAAGTCTGTACTGTAGATTTACCTACTCATGTATTCATTTTCCAGGTCACCTGACAAGAAACCCCGCCCATAATTTCCAAGAAACTCAGTTCCAAGTAAAAGGTCCTTCTTCGGAAAATCTGGCGCAGACTTAATTTTTCAGGTCCTGGAGAACAAGTGCATGTCCCGAAGCTGATTACTTAACTTCCCCCAACATTGTTCTATTTCTGTTTTCCCCGGAACACAAATGTTTTGCAGAATAACTTATATTACAGTTGCAATGCGTAGAATTCTGCACAATAATACACTGGCGGTTCTGCAGAGGTCGGAAATTAGGAACAATTACTGAAACGAGGTCAGCCCTTCTCAGGTCATTAACCACAGATTGTATTGTACAAGTTGCATGTAACCTGTCTGGGAAGTTGTTTATTTTAACATTTAACATTAACGAGCTTCTAGAAGGTTGGTAGATATTGAGATGACCTTCTGTGAGGCTGATAAGCGTCCTTCAGAGCAATTGCTAACGTTTCCTCAATTCTGGCTCACGCGTTTCCAACAAATATTCACAATGCAAAGTATAATTCCACTGAAAACTAAACGTTCATAAGTAAGTCATAATCTGAATGTTTTTTGTTGGGGTCCAGTGTTAACGTGATCTGCCGGGTTCTCTGACGGTTTGTAGGCCCAGCGTCACCCATCCCTCTACTGATCTTTTCCTAAAAAATAACCCATAAAAAAACACCCTATAGAAAGCTCCACCAATCAAAATGTGCAAAGGTCAGCCATGAAATCCATACGTAGTAAATCTATATATGGGAAACTCTCAAAACAAAATCACGATAGATTCATTCCAAAGACTACTTAAGGTCAACAGGCTACCTGAACGAGAGAAGAGTGAGTTGCCAGGGTGAGGGGCTTGTGGTAGACATTGCAGGATCCTTGTTGCCGCAGCAGAGCTGACCTATTGTCAGACAGCCGCCATGTTGTCCTCCACCAACGCGCTAACTAGACATGCACATGGCTTCAGGTGACAGGAATGCCAGGCCCCATGTAAATAATATTTTAGGATTGGGAAATACATATGATATTCTACTCAAAGAGTCATTTTCAGTTTCTGGGTGTTTTTTGTTAAGTTTAATTGATGGGGGAAAAAAAGTATTTCTGCCCATATGCAGCATCATACGTATCTCAGAACGCATGTGCCTCTGCATCAACAGCGCCTGTCTAGTTTACATCAGCATTAGTGAGTACTCACGCCTGTCCGGTAGCAGGGGTAAAAGATACGCTTTCATACGGGTGAATGTGGGCATAACTGGTCTGCATGAGTTGCATTTACC
Source organism: Pseudophryne corroboree (assembly GCF_028390025.1). NCBI lineage: Eukaryota > Metazoa > Chordata > Amphibia > Anura > Myobatrachidae > Pseudophryne > Pseudophryne corroboree. The sequence continues at coordinate 22,793,914 of NC_086451.1, read as the reverse complement.
CTTACTGACCTTTGCCTATGTGAGAATGCCCCTGTTCTACCTATTCGGGCGTAAACTTTGATGTGTGTGAAATGCGTTGGGTTCTGCATAGGTGAACGTTATGCTAAAGCCGCAGGAGGCGTCTTAAATAAAAAGTTCCCCAATGCCAGCTTATTTGCACTGCTGCTGCATCAGTGGACGCGTTTTTGGATCAACTGCATGAACATCGAACATCTGAGTAACTTTCAGTTTATTCAGGATGTCCGGTGTAATCACGCTGCCAGGGCGAGTCGAGCTGCATCAGACGACGCAGACACTGACTTCAGCATGGTCAGAAAACGGGGCAGACACACACATTTTCTGGAACACTTCCTGTCCCTGCCCCATTTGCGCCCCTGACCACCAGCAGCATAAGCAGCATGTCAATCTTGCTGCAGCGTTTAGGGCACACGTCAAGTGACATCGCAGCACCAGAACTGCGCATGCACAGATCCAAAAACATCGACCAACTGCGTATTAATCAAAATAGTGTCCACATCTGAATCAGCCACTGAAAGCAGCAAAGGGTGAGTAATTATAGGGAAGGGGCGTGGAACAATCAATTTTGGTTTTCCTGTAGAGGTCTTCTATAGTTGGCTGTCCGCAGCAATCTGCCACGCAGTGGCCACTTACACCTACCTTTTACCTACTTTTAACCAGATCCCTGCTACAGGCACAGAAACCTACGTAATCCATGGCTTGTTCCTTCAGAAGCCAATAAACTGGTATATCATGAATCAGATTGTGATCAGCCTTAGGTCGGAATAAAATCTTCTAACGCAGTGTTAATGCTAAACACTATTCCACCATGTAAAACACAAGTAACATTTAATTTGTCATGAACGAAGAACGTCATTGAAAAGTGATGTAGATCCCATTCCCCAGCATCGGCGCCACCTGTTAATGCGTATCACTCCTTGTAGCACACTTGACGAAGGCCACGATGACCTTGGGATTTGTTCTTACAGTTTGTCCTGATGCCGTGATGCAGAACAGGTTACGTTACAAAGCACCGGACGCAGGTTCAGTTTTGCCTACTGGCTGTCCGGGATTATAAATTATTACATCAGTCAACTGAAAGTTCCAAAGAGCCTCTGTGTCCTTTTCTTGGAATGACGTAAAGAGCTGGGACATAATATCAGTATAATTGGAGTTTATCCCATTTATAGTACTTTCTGGACACTTGCTAGAACAAAATAAAGGCCCTATGGTCCTCTTCTAAGTTGAACAAGACCCACTATATTCGTACTGGGCAAAGTAGATAGTGAGATCTGTGCAAATATCCAGCATGGAATATTGGGGGTCATTCCGAGTTGATCGTTCGCTAGCAACTTTTTGCAGTACTGTGATCAGATAGTCGCCGCCTATGGGGGAGTGTATTTTCGCTTTGCAAGTTTGCGAACGCTGTTGCAGCCGACGACACAAAAAGGTTTTTGCAGTTTCTGAGTAGCTGTGGACTTACTCAGCCGCTGCGATCACTTCAGACTTTTTGGTCCCGGAATTGACGTCAGACACCCGCCCTGCAAATGCTTGGACACGCCTGCGTTTTTCCAAACACTCCCATAAAACAGTCAGTTGACACCCATAACCGCCAATCTCCTTGTGATCGGCTGTGCGAATGGATTCTTCATTAAAATCCTCTTTGTACCCATATGACGCGCCTGCGCATTGCGGTGCATGCGCAATGCGCAGTTTTGGTGAGATTTAACCTGATCGCAGCGCTGCAAAAAGTTGCTAGCGAGCCATCAACTCGGAATGACCCCCATTGTTACAGCTTCCGAATAGGAGCAAATGCTTAGGCACCAATGAACCTGCACAAATACATTTCATTTTCAGCACTTACTATATACAGCAAAGGAAAAGGGGATTCCAGTTGCCTGGATACCAACTTCCTCTTGAACAGCGGCTCAAATTTTGACCGCAATAGCAATAGTATATAATACAATTACTAGAGCTGCTGAAACATGCGGTATAAGGGACAGAGCGGAGATGCTGCACAGGCCCAGTGGTAGCAGCAACTTCTACAAAATTTGCTGTGTGTGTGGATCGGAGTGCTCAGTCGGTGCATTGGCCCAAAGAGAAGCTATCAAGAAGAAGAGACAGACGCCTTACCATGAGGTGGGAGAATGTGCAGTTCTGTTTTCTACTGGTTCTATTATGTTTGTGTATTATTTTTTCATGTAATGTATTTTATGCCTAATTCAAGGTTGATTGCAAAAGCAACACTTTCCTCTAATGGGCAAAACCATGCGCACTGCAAGTGAGGCGGATGTAACATTTGCAGATAGAGTTAGATTTGGGTGGGTTATATTGTTTCTGTGCAGGGTAAATACTGGCTGCTTTATTTTTACACTGCAATTTAGATGTCAGTTTGATCATACCCCGCACAAATCTAACTCTCTCTGCACATATTACATCTGCCCTCCCCTGCAGTGCACATGGTTTTGCCCATTAGAGGAAAATTTTGTTTTGCAATCAACAATGAATTATGCCCGAAATACACTATCCAGTGTATAAAAAGACCAAGACTCCAGCACTTGTTCCAATGTTCTGCAGAGTGGCAGATTGTGGATTGCGTCTGGAAACCTGTATTTGCCCAGCAGCTCCATATTCCCCTTAACGAAGACTTTTGTACGCTAAATGTTTTTTTTAATTTGTTGCATTCGTGGGAGCCTTTGGGATCCTTCATGATTGCTGGTCTGGATGCAAACTCTATGGGGGATATTCAATTGTTTGAAAAGTCGGTTGGGTGTCTGTTTTTTCCTGTCTATTAGACAAGAAAAAAAACAGACACCCAACTGACTTTTTAAACAATTGAATACCCTCCTATGTCTGTGCATTTTACGATTGGGATCTTTGATTATAAAACAGTCCAAACAATGAAACAGTTTTTGTCTCTATTTGGAGAAACTTTGTGTAACTAATTGTTTTTATGCAACAATTGCTCCAGCGTTGTTTAATCTACATTCTAATACCGCCTTGTTCTCTGTGACTCAGAGCTTCGCCATGGTATAAATATCCCGGTTGGTATTTGTTCTCCTCTTTGTATTGTTTACTTTGTGTTTTTGCACTGTCAGACAGTTTAGGGTGTGTGTCTGTAGAACTACAGGTGCAATACTGTCCATTGTTCCCTAGGATCAGGTGGCCGCACGCTAAGATATCATTACACCAAAATCATTACCATTGTGTTTCTGAGATCTGATATGTACGCTATAAATTAAAGCGTATACACATCTATATATTCCCTACCACATGTACACGCACCCACATTCACGCTAGGGTTAATTTTGTTGGGAGCCAAATAACTTATCAGTATATTTTTGGATTGTGGGAGGAAACTGGAGTACCCAGAGGAAACCCACGCAAGTACGGGGAGAATATACAAACTCCACACAGTTAGGGCCATAGTGGGAATTGAACCCACGACCTCAGTGCTGTGAGGCAGTAATGGTAACCATTATACTGCCCTGATGTAGCCAGAACATTGTGCAGCAAATTGCAGCATTTTGCAGCAGGGGTGGGGACTGGCGTACCCTGTTGGGGGGCCGGGAGTGCCCCCTTAATCTCAGGCAAGTATGTTTTCTGCTGTTGTGTGTTTGTACGTAACTAGTTATTTCCTTTGAGACTTGAAGGATCTCCAGGCAAACCATAGATCAGTGGTCAGAAAACAGGGGTAAATTACCCCAAATGGGGTAAAAGTGAAATTCCTGGGGGTAATGGACGGTCACGCTGCCGAGACACAGCCCCGTCCAGCACCGGCCGGCTCACGATGTGACGTGCTGACGTCACACCACGCTCCCTCCTGTCAGCCCTACGTTGCGCTCCTGGCCGCCCTGTGCTGTGTTCCTGGCCGCGGTGTGGGTCAGCTGTGCTCCCTCATGCCCACCCGTCCTGCGCTGTCCTGTCCGCCCGCCCGCAGCCCGCCAACCCACACACAGAACTTGAAGTGTTCTCTGGCTGACCGCTGACGGAATTCCGCATGATCAGGCAGAGGTCCACATTACAGTGGGAAATTCCCACTGACATTACTGAGGTGAGGATGAGACCATCTGTCTCCTAAAAGTCGAGTGTGTGTGTCCCCCTTCCCCCCTCATCCATCTTTCTTACATTCATCCTGGTGCTTTGGGGAGAAAGTGTTAATTAACCCATTCATTGCCAAAAAATAATTGGCGAAAATATATTTAAAAAAATAATTTTATATATATATATATATATATATACAGTATCTCAGAAATGCCATAGAAACAGTAATAACCAGTATATATGCACAATGATATATGATTTCCTTCCAAATCAAGGGGGCAGCGTCGGCGTATGTAAATATATTTTGGGGTAAAAGGTAAAAAAGTTCCCTGACCCCTGATATAGATAGACATTACTAAGAGCTACAATCCTGAGACATAAGAGATGACTTTGGAGGAAGCTTGGCTCCACAGAGGAGATGAGGTCCATCCATAACTGTGACAAACCCAACCCTGGTATGTGCAGGTACCAGGGGCTATATAATTATAACACGTGGGAATGTGGGAAGGTATTTTTCCCGTTATTTCCTCACCCATAGAGACGGAAGGGGGCTGTTGCTGGGAGTGCAATTATACCTACGTGGACCCCATAGAAAAGCTTAGCAAGGGCTCCTATGTGCATGAAGCATTTCTCATTTCCTGTGGCTTGCTGAAGCTCCCTCAGATCTTACTGAGGTTTCTGTTAAGGGCCCCATACACTAGAACGATAATGCCCAATTTCATCCAATTTTGACCTTTCGGGACGATAAATCGGATGAAAAGTGGCAAATCGGATGTGTTTTACATCCGATCCGATACGATGCGCGTTCCCGTGAGCATCGGATCGGAGCCCCTAGGTCGTTAGTGCTGCACTCGTGATATGTCGGATCCCGCAGGCATGGCTGGGATCGCATACGATACATCGTATGCAAAAGGACCGCATACGATTTATCGTATGTGATCCTGCCGCCCGGGAAGCTGCCGCGCGGTTCAAGGGAAATCGCCTCTGACTTCAGCCTCAGACATATCGTTGTAGTTATGGAGCCCTTTACAGTCACCAGCGGGTAGCAGCCTATTGGTCGCCACTCACAGGCTTTCTAGAGCTTTCTATTATCCCTTTCACACCGCAAACCCAGGTAGAGCCCGGGTCACTGACCAGACGTGTCACAGCTGCCTGAACCCGTTCACACCTCAGGCTAGACCCAGGATATTGACAGGGCTTCTCCTCTGCCACCCGGCTTTCCATAGGGTTCAAACAGGGCCTGGGTCGGATGACCTGGGTTATCCGTTCACACTGTCCCGCTACCGGGATATGATTCCTGGGTCACTGGACCCTAGTTATTTTTCGATGACCCTTATACTGACCTGTGACCAGAGTTAACCTGGCAATAACCCAGGTTGAAGTGATGGTGTGAAGGGGGCACGGCTGCCCTCAGGGGGGAACTGCAGGGACTGGAGTCCCGAGCCCTTACAGAGAGGGGGGCCCACCCCTGGCTCCTCCTTTGCTTAGACACGACTGCTTTGGAGACAGGTCACCTCATATGCACAGAAAGATATTCTATAAAAGGGATCACACACTCGGCTGGTAAATCACCTGTGATTCCATTTGTACCTATAACTTAGGACAAATATTTCTACTTGCGCGACGTCATAAATTCCCATCCATCACCAAGGGAACAGATTTGGACCAGGCAAGGGGAATAAAGCCAGGGGGAGATTTATCAAAGCTTGGAGTGAAATAAAGTAGAGATAAAGTACCAGCCAATCAGCTCCTAGCTTCCATGTTAGGCTGTAAGAAAAATGACAGGAGCGGATTGGTCAGTACTTTACCTCTCTCCAGTTTATCTCTCACCAAGCTCTACTTCATCTCGCCCCAAGTGAGATGTGCAGCTGCATCGCCACGGCGTATGGCGGCACACCGCCAACAAATGAGGCCCTTCGTCTGTACATACTGTAACACTTCAATGGATCTTTGTACATGCATTTTTTAATACAAACGCCACTTCCACCTTCTGTTCTCCCATCTGATCATTTCCTAGCGCTGTAATGTGAAGAAGCCTTCCAACACCTGCACAAGGTACAGCTAAGGAATGCAGAAATCCCTGTCCGGGTTTCATATTACTCACCTTTGAACTATGGGTTTGTTTGATACAGAAGCACACAACACACCTAGTCACGTCACCTGGCAGTCTACCTACACCTACAGAATGCAGCCAAACCTACAGTACCCAAAGGGCGGGGTACCACCTAAACCCTTTCCTTTACCTCATCAGATGCCTTTTATTTTTGCCAATGAAAAACGGTTTATAGTTATGGTCAAATAAAGTATTATGAAGGTTATAATTGTTAAATATTTTATGAAAATTTAGGGTGTTTTTAAAAAAAAGAAAATGATTTAACTCTAAGCTCTGGAATCGGACGCTACACAATTTACGCCACTAGGGGGCGGAGTTGCATGGATGTCGGTTCTCTGGACGGATTTGCCAATCTTTAGCATTGCGCAAGTCCTTTACGCATTTCCAGGTGACTCAGAGTTCTGCGCATCTCAGACGTATTTCCACTTGCAGCTGAATGGGAAAAGGGGTGACGAGGGGTCCGCACGCGGGCTAAACTTAGTGAGGGTGCGTCATGTGCATGTAGTGGGAATCACAGGCTATGGAGAAGTGTGCGTCCGCAGAGACCTGCCGGTATAGGGCTGGTGGAAGTGCGCATTGATAATGATGGCGACTATTGGGACTTGCATCTGGATACGTGCGGGGCAGTTGCATAGACGCGTTCAACTTGACATACGCGCAAATATCTGCATTTAGTTACATCCCTCTTTATTATATGGGCGTATTTTAGAATTATTATAGTTTTAATACACGAGGGATCCTAAAGGGATTTTTATTCAAATCACACCTAACAGCAAACGCGTTTTTCCCTATCAAAATAAATATTCAATATGGCGTTTTCACAGGTTTTTTTTTTTTTTTTCGGTACTCCACCCCACCACAAACCTAGATCACAGAGGTATCCCATGAGTGTGAGGAATAGGTGTGTAGCTTCATTTGCACTGAGCGGACCATACAGACGCATTGCTGTAAAACCAACGCGTTTCGCACTGTGCATCCGTGTCACTATAACACGTGCATAAGCCTTTTTACTGCCTAAGACGTGATATAGGTTATCTCATCTGATTACAAGGTGACTAAGAAAATTACATTTTGCAAAAAGATCAAAGAGCCTATACTGTCCTTATTTGGTCTCAGAAGATTTTTCTAAACCGCCCAAAAAGTAGCACAAGTTTACATAATTGTATTTGAAGGAAGCAATGCCATTCTCCAGATATTTCTGTGCGTTGCTCATCTGTATGTCAGTGTATGTAACACTATTACCAGTGCATTCCATTCTGCGGAGCTACCACAGTAATACCACACTCAGCAACCAAAATGAACATTATAAGAGGTTATACTCAGCGCTGACACATTCTTACTTGACTGTCTGACTTTCGTTCATAACATGTCCTGGCAGCAAACGTTGAACACAATGATTTCCAATGTTCTTGTCGAAGTCGAAAATATTACACACACACACACACACACACACACACACACACACACACACACACACACACACACACACACCATGTGCAAACACCAGACAGAGTGGCCTCTGTGTGGGCGCGTTCTCACCGTGCGTACGCATACACGCACGCTACGTACTTTGGTTCACGAGCCTTGCGTATTGGCGCGTGGTATGAGTATATACGGTAGCATACGCATTCACACAGAGAAGCTACAAAGACATATTCAATACTCAATTCATATAGTGCACAATTTACACATTGGTGGTCATTCCGAGTTGTTCGCTCGCAAGCTGCTTTTAGCAGCTTTGCACACGCTAAGCTGCCGCCTACTGGGAGTGAATCTTAGCTTATCAAAATTGCGAACGAAAGATTAGCAAAATTGCGAAAAGACACTTCTTAGCAGTTTCTGAGTAGCTTCAAACTTACTCGGCATCTGCGATCAGTTCAGTGCTTGTCGTTCCTGGTTTGACGTCATAAACACACCCAGCGCTCGGCCAGACACTCCTCCGTTGCTCCAGCCACTCCCGCGTTTTTCCCAGAAACGGTAGCGTTTTTTCACACACTCCCAAAAAAACGGCCTGTTTCCGCCCAGAAACACCCACTTCCTGTCAATCACACTACGATCACCAGAACGAAGAAAAAACCTCGTAATGCCGTGAGTAAAATACCTAACTGCATAGCAAATTTACTTGGCGCAGTCGCAGTGCGAACATTGCGCATGCGCAGTTAGTGGAAAATCGCTGCGATGCGAAGAAAAATACCGAACAAACAACTCGGAATGACCCCCATAGTCTCCACACACATTGCAAGCAAGTTACATTTACTCAAAGGGCAGAACAATAGAGATATCCAGCTTTACAGGATGTGAGGGGACAGAACAAGGTTAGGACTTAATGTTTGGTATCCAGATGTGCAGTATTTTGTGATCTATGTTCCAGTTGTTATGTTCAGTTAATCGCATGTTTCTGCGCGTAGATATGCGCAGAATTGTAATATTCACTAATACTGTAACTACTGTACTCATGATATTCGGCGGGAACCCGGTGGTGGAGACCTGCAAGTACATCTGGACCAAGCATCGCCCACTCATTCAAACCAACCTATGACCCCTCATGTACTGGCCGGGCTCAGTCTATTCTCTGAAGGTCATCTTGCTAAGACTGACTGAGGACCGGATCCGGGAGGCGCAGGCGAACAAACGTATGTACTATTGGTTGTAGCTCTTTCTCTCTATTACTGTTGTGTCTTTACTTGATCACAACATAACATATAACTACTGGGGTCGCATTCCATTCTTGGTTGGGGATAAGGTGTATTCAGCCACACGTGTCGCTGCATTGTGCGCATAGCGTGTCGGCGTGTATACGCAACGTGCATACACATCGGAGAGGTTTATTGTTTACGTGTAACGGCCGCAGCGGCCCGAACCACAGTGTGTTTAGGTATTGCTATTTCCTTGAAAATTAATCGAACTTTACATTCTGCAACTGAATTAAGATCCAAAACATTAGTGTAATCATGTAGCTCTTAAATCTCAGAGGTAAGGGTCCGATTCAGAGGTGGCCCCCTCCAGTATCGGATTTGCTGATTTTGGCTCTGCTGTTCTATGGGTCTGCGGAAAAATTGTGCGGGTCCCCGGTACCGTAAGTGCGGCATACATTGCAGTTAATTGGATTCCCTCCATTGAATAAAATTTAGTGTCCCTTTAAAATAATAATTAAAAAATCCGCAATTGTAAACAGTACTACCACGAAAGCAGGCCAGTTATACAGCCGGTAGTCTGCCCATGGTACAGCCGGTAGCCTGCCCATTATACAGTCAACAGCGTGTTGTGACATATTCATCGGTTATGCAATATCAAATTAACTGGAATCAATCGCTTTGCTGGCTGAGATAACGAGCGCTTTGCCCCAACTTGTTCTTCCGTCTGTGCTCCAAAGGGCCAAAGAGAAAAAACGAATTTTTGCCAACGTTTTGCAGTCGTTCTGGATTTCTCTGCCATTTGCTGCTTATTGAATTTGGCAGTATACAGAAGTGGAAGGATCTTCAACTAGTGGAAGGAGCAGGGTCCCCCGGGCAGCACAGAGTATGTCAGCAGATGAGGGATTGATTAGGAGAGGACTGCATCTTGATTTGGAGATAGGAGACAAGTGGGAAACCCCAGACTGCGACTTGGAAGTAAGAGCAGGGCCCCCCAACAGCAAATTATGGTGCCAAATGCCTGTGAACGTTGCGGCACACGTGCATTGGACTGTTGGATTCTCATAAAGCTCTCCCTTCTGCTTTCAATAGAGGGGGCTTCTGGAGGCAGATGAAGCCTCAGAGGTGGAGGCCACCCATCTGATTCTCCCCCACTTTTAAACACCCCTCATTGTTACACCCCTGCAAGTTGCGGGAGACTCCCGATTTTTCAGGTAGTCTCCCGCACCCAGCTCTCCCGCATCCCACCCACTTACAGGATGAGGAGATAATGCCCTGTATTTGTGGCTCCGTATGGAGGTGGTAGATCTAATGACGCAGAAACGCATTATTATGTACTCCCCTTCGGACCCGCAAATTGCAGCATTTTGCCACAACGAGGGCAGAGCCTAGTAATGTGACAGCCTGTCCCCCCCCCCCCCAAAGTGGCTTCTCCCGGAAAGGAGACATCAAATCAACCTTTGTACTTTACATTTGTATCCGGTAAGTGGCTGGATATAGCACTTCGCGAATGTGATACTTAGTACATCCTGCCCTTTATTATCCATACTTGCCGACTTTTAGGCTGCTCTCTCCAGGAGAGAGCAGCCAGGTCGGCTCAGCAGGGGGGCAGGCAGAGTGACGTAACGGGGGGCAGGATGGGGCGTGGCGTAGGTGAGATGGGGGCGTGGCTGCAGGGATCGCGTCATGTAAGCCACGCCCCCGCTGTGTAATGCCTCTATTACCGGCATTATACAGCAGGGGGCGTGGCTATGATGACGCGATTCAACAAGAATCGCGTCATCGCCTGCCCGGACCGCCCACGTTACTCGCTAAGTGGGCAGCCGAGCAGAGGGGATACCCGGAAATCGGGAAACTTGCCTGCCCTTCCGGGGGGCCGGGAGGGTCACCCGATTTTCGGGAGCCTCCCGACCATTCCGGGAGAGTAGGCAAGTATGCCTTAATCTCCGCCCACTTTATCTCTCTCCAAGGCTTAGTACATAGGGGGTCATTCTGAGTTGATCGTAGCTGTGCTAAATTTAGTATAGCCATGATCTTCTTCCCTGACATGCGGGTGGACGCCCAGCACTGGGCTAGCCCGCCCCACATGTCAATCCCCCCCCCCCCCCGCGCAGAAGTGCAAAGGCATCGCACAGCGGTGATGCCTTTGCACTTCAAGAGTAGCTCCCGGCCAGCGCAGCTTTAGCGTGTGCATGTGACGTCACGCAGCCGCTGCGGTCCGCCCCCCGTTCAGTCCGGACACGCCTGCGTTGGCCGGACCAAACCCACGAAAGGGCAGCCAAAACGCATCCGTTCTGCCCCCTCCCGCCAAGCGATCGCCTCTACCTGTCAATCAAGCAGAGCCGATCGCATCCCTGCTACGGCCTTCGGCCGTCTGGCTTGCGCCGGCGCACTACGGCGCCGGCGCAACAGGGACCCGTTCTCTCTTCTGCGTTAAAACGCAGCGAGCTATCGGGTCAGAATGACCCCCACAGACCCCTAAGTCTACAGCAGGCCCTATATAACCTCTTGGGCACATCCAGTGCGAGTACATTGTAAAAATGGAAAGTTAGACAAAAACAGGAAACCGGACTGTTTACCGTGGTCTGGAAAGAATTTTCGGCTTTGTAAGTAAGCGTTTGTATCCTGTCAGGGAGGCGTGTGTGTAAATAACGAGTATAGCTCCGGGATACACATATTATACAATCGGGGCAGCTCTGGCCAGCGTGGGACAGGATATTTATTTGGAATATATTTCCATTAATTCAGCTTCACAGTGACTTTGCAGTTTGCACTATTAACAAATAATACATCTGCACAGTAAGGCAATATGGGAAACTAAATGTAATTCTGCAGCAAGTGTCAACGCAAGAATACCCTCTCACTTAAGGCCTAATTCACGATGGCAAAATAACATTTTCCTCTAATGGGCAAAACCATGTGCACTGCAGGTGTGGCAGAAGTAACATGTGCAGAGAGAGTTAGATTTGGGTGGGTTATTTTGTTTCTGTGCAGGGTAAATACTGGCTGCTTTATTTTTACACTGCAATTTAGATTTCAGTTTGAACACACCCCACCCAAATCTAACTCTCTCTGCACATGTTACATCTGCCCCACCTGCAGTGCAGAATGGTTGTGCCCATTACAGGAAAATTTTATTTTGCAATCAACCTTGAAAGGGTCTCTTTCATCAAAATGTATTCATGTAACTGAGAAGAAGAGCCATGTGATGGTCAGTGGGCCACCCAATGCGGTGGGCCACCCAATGCGCCCACCCCCACTGTGTATCCCCAGCCTAGATCCTCTTTGATAGGCAGCGAATGATCTGTGTATTATTCCTAGGCAACGCCATTCTGCAGTGTTTCTCATGTTCTCATCATCACCTGGGTACCTGCCTTAGCTCCCAGCCACGGTTGCGTCATCGCAATGTGCTCACCTGGGTGTCAGTCTCTTAGCTTCAATATCCTTTCTTTACACCAGAAAATAACCTGCAAGTTCCACCTTGTGCTCTGTTAGTGTCACACTGTATATTTCTGTCTTACATAGGGCATTGCACGAGTTACAGGCACTCCAAACAGACAGCAGACAGCACTCCAAACTTTTTAGTAACTTTCGTAGAACATCACAGGAGGGTCTGTAACAGGGCGATATCTTGAGGTTTTATTTTTTTTCATGCTGAATCCACCAGACCTTTAATAACTTTCCTTAATACAGTACATAATAACAGTTTATGAGGTCGAAAAAACGCAATTTGTCCATCAAGTTCAACCTATATGTGGTCTCCCATGCTGTATTATTTTTAGTACTAATTTTATCGGTTGCTAATGTCGGCCGTTGTGTTTATTCCTCTTTTTTAATAACTATAGTGCGTGACTACGCACTATACCCCTGTATATCCTTATCCATTAGGTACATATTTAGCCCATTCTTAAAAGTAATGACCGAGTCCGCCATCACTACTCTCTCAGACAAGGAATTCCAAATATGTATTGTCCTTACTGTGAAGAAACCTTTCCATCTCTGTGTGCGAAATCTCCTCTAACCGAAGTGGATGTCCACGTGTCCTCTGATTTGCTCTTACCAAAAACAGATCCCCCGCAAGCTCTGTGTATTGACCCCTTATATATTTGTAAATATAAATCATGTCCCCTCTTAATCTCCTCTTTTCCAGTGTAAACATGCCAAGCCTTGCAAGCCTTTCCTCGAATTCCAGCGTCTCCATCCCTCTAATCAGTTTGGTCGCCCATCTCTGAACCTTTCTTCGTTCCAATTCAGGACAATTTCTTGCAGTTGGTTATAGTATATCCAACTGCAACTGCTGCCTATCTTCAAGTATAGGCAGCAGATAGGCAGCAAGCCAAATCCGTACACAGTGTGACAACGTTTCCAGAGAAACAGTACTTAGCCGGTGCCAAGGCGCCGTCCGTTTGGTTGTGTTAGTACTTTCCGCAGAACGCTAGGCTGTTCAGCACAATGATCTGCCAGTTGGGCGGTGCTCTATCTTACCATCACCCTGCTTCTGACGGGCACTGTTGAAAATTAATCGATCAGTTCTTAAAGCATTACTAAATAATAACCAACATATTGATCATCATAGAAATTCCTTCTTAATCTTAACTATTATATTTAGCCAGACATAACATGCTCACTTTAATTTGTATTTTATAGAACACAAAACAGACATGAAGGGCCCACTGGGGGACCGGTAAAACAGGTCCCAATGGATCATGGACTTATTATAGGAATCACCAATTAACGCATGTCTTTCCCTGAGCGTTGCATGCTGTGGTTACCGGACGTACAGTCACGTCTAGGAGGCTGGAGCACGCGCCTCGCCTTCCTATACCGTAGCTCCTCCTATGAACCCTGCTCTGTAATATATCCCTCTTTTAGCAGTATTTGTGAGTTTTAGAGGAATGGCTTTAGCGTGTCCCCAAATACAATAAAAACACTGATATAATTCATTTTTGGTTTTCCTAATTTATTTGAACCCATTTACATACCCAATCTTCATTTTCTAATAGCAAAAAATAATAACACTTTTATTTAGAATTGTATTTGAAATAGATTTAATTAAATTAGGATGTAGACAAAAACGATACTCCCCGTTTACTCAAGATTCCGGGAGCAGCTGAGTCTGATCCTATCTGCGGCACGGGCTGTTCTCTCCGTTATCTGGGAGTAGCAGCAACAATTATCAATTTACTGGAATGTTGGAGCGATTACAGGGAGACTAATCACTCTATAAATTACACGTAGACGGCTCATCACCAATAAAATGAAATCATTAAAACTCCCTGCTTTCTGCTGTAATAAAGACACACACTGAACTATTAAATACAAATTGATTGATTGATTGATTGATTGAACGTGTGCGTCAGAATTGGCTGGTTTAAACCAAATGGTTTAAAAAATAAATAAATTTAAAAAAACAAAAAAAAACACAAAAAACCTTCACACAACCACTGCCCCGTGACTTCTTAAAATAAGCCTATTATACAAAAAACAAAAACTAGTGGTTTTAGGTGGTCATTCCGAGTTGTTCGCTAGCTGCTTTTGTGCGCTGCGCAGCGATCAGGCAAAATATGGCACTTCTGCGCATGCCTATGCGGCGCAATGCGCACGCGCGTCATACTTTTACAACGAACTATGTAGTTTCACACAAGGTCTAGCGAAGCTTTTCAGTCGCACTGCTGGCCGCAGAGTGATTGACAGGAACTGGGCGTTTCTGGGTGTCAACTGACCGTTTTCAGGGAGTGATCGGAAAAACGCAGGCGTGCCAGAAAATACGCAGGCGTGGCTGGGCGAACGCAGGGCGTGTTCGTGACGTCAAAACAGGAACTGAATGGTCTGAAGTGATCGCAAGCGCTGAGTAGGTTTGAAGCTACTCTGAAACTGCACAAAATTATTTTGTAGCCGCTCTGCGATCCTTTCGTTCGCACTTCTGCTAAGCTAAAATACACTCCCAGTGGGCGACGGCATAGTGTTTGCACGGCTGCTAAAAACTGCTAGCGAGCGATCAACTCGGAATGACCACCTTAATCAAAATGTTTAATGCCAGTGACATGGCCGGTGCTAATACTGAACTGTTCCGTGTGTGTGCTTCTCTGAAAGGTCCTTTTGCAGTTTCCATGTTGTATTACTATTCAAATGTAATTATAATAAGTAATAAGTAGGACTAATGCTTAATATTGGGGCTAATTCAGACCTGATAGCTGCTGTGCGTTTTCGCACAGCGGGCGATCAGGTCTGAACTGTGCATGCGCCGCAGTGCGCCTGCGCATGCCAGAGAGCTGATGGCCATCTCAGCCCTGCGTTCTTCGCCTCTGACTGATTGACAGGCAGAGGCGTTCGCTGGCCGGGAGGGAGGGAGCGGGCTGGCAGCGTTTGGCTGCCATTTTAGGGGCACGGTACAAGCAACGCAGGCGTGCCTGGACCGTGCGGGGGAAAGGGGGGGGGCCGCAGTGGCTATGTGACATCACACGCAGCCGCTGCGACCCAGGAAGCGTCGAGGAGCTGCGCTGGTAGGGAGCTACTCCTCAGGTACAAAAGCATTGCTGCCATCCGATGCTTTTGTACCTGTGGAGGGGGGGGGGGGGGGGGGTCCATTTCTGTTTCATATACACCTTATACACACAGCCTGAAGGTCATTGAATACAATATTTTTTATAACTTTGTGTATTAAACAAAGTTTTTGTACAATGTGCCATCAGAAAACAAAGGCTGTAAGAATTGGGTTTTATTGAAAGATGTAATATCAAATCAAAGCCTAATAACATTATTACTGGTAGATAGCAGTAAAATATGGTTGATCAAGGATTCTAATACTATTCAACTTCTATCCCACTAAAACATTAATACAAAAAAAACCCAAAACCAACCGGAAAAAAAAAGTGTTTTTTTGTTTGTTTTATTTAAACCTTGTGTGTGCCTATATACAGAGTGAGTGTGTGTGTGTGTGTGTGTGTGTGTGTGTGTGTGTATGTATATATATATATATATATATATATATATACACTGTCAAAGTCAGAAAAATATCTCTATGCACACTACCATATTTGCACCTCACACAGGTCCGTGCTGCGCATGCGTACGCTCTCCCGTACGTGCGCATACTCACAGTCGCGGGCACCCGCAGGCGCATGGTATGCGTATTTACGGTAGAGTTTATGCGATCATAGCGTGCGACTCAATCATTACATATTTTCACTAATAATGTATTTTTTAGATCATGGTCCCTTTGATAGATTCTGAAAGTTTGGTTAATATAGAATGTTTATGAACAGAGGAATCCCTCTTTGTTTGATACGAAGGGTCAGATAGGAGTAATACAGTGGTGTTTAGTATCCATCGGAAGAATATTTAATTAGAAATATTCCGGTGTTGGTTTGAAGCAGATCAATCGCTCGTGCGAATAGTTATGGACATAAGAAGTTTATGAACATTTACTTTATTTGCACTTTATTACCCATGCGGCGGGAAACCCAGTTTCCCTCCCACCTGAGCAGTTGGAAATAGTCACAGCCCACCTGTATGAATCAACCTATGACCTTTTGTTATAATGCGAAGCCGAATTCCTGTGTCCAATGAACAATGAGATTGTAGGGACCATTGAATTGTATTGTGTGTGGGGCATAAATAGCGGGCCGACCATATCCAACTTCACTCTCTTCAACGGTTCTCATTGCTGATAATCGGGAGCTGGATATCGAGGCGCATGCGATCGTTCCCCTTGTGCGTAAGTTCTCTCCGTAATCATATTGTCTTACTGTGAGCCATTTCTCTCTCTCCCTCTCTTCTCTTTCTCTCGTATTTTTCCTTGATTAGACTTGAATTGTATTGTATTGTATTTCCTGTGTAGTTATCTGGTTAGTTGGTTTATGTTATATTGTAGTGTATGCTTTGTACTGTGATTCCTTTTGCAAGTATAATAGTCATAATACACATAATAGGTTTCGGACCCTAAGCCCAGGTATCTGTGTATTCTTTATAGTGTTAAGTACTCCCTGAGCATCGGTGACACTCAAGCAGCTTTGTAGTTAATCAGGTTACACAAGGTTGCACTTACACTTTGTCTCTACATTAAGGTTTGCTGTGTATTTCATTACTAAAGGTATAGATATAAAGGTTTAACGTTGTGAGCGTCTGCATCGCTGGTGATCTCCTCGTGGTCCCGAGCGCTGCTACGCTATAGCGAATCATTACGATAAGTCAACAGCCAATAGTCTGCCTGCCTGCGATCACTTGGCCGTGAGTGAACGTGACGCCTGAGCGTCTCGATCACGGCTAAGCGATCGATACGCAACTTGCGTACCCTTACGGTACTTCTTACGTAGATAGCGTACCGTGTTCTTAGACCTCATAAAGGGTTATATACACGATAAATATTTAGCTTTATCAATTGGCGGCTCGTCCTGTCCTTCACATATCTGCACTAGGTAGATCAGCAGACATTATCCCTCAGCAAAGGGCGGGAGGTTGTCTCGTAGTGCTGACGGGATAAGCGTCTGCTTCGCTTAGATAAAAGAGTGCTGAAGGAATCCGGGAACCGGAGGTAAGAACAAAACGCTAGTGTCTTTTAAAACTGTATTTTTCTGTCTTGCGTACACACGCACGCACACATATATATCTGCATTTCTTTTTCTTTTTCATTTTCGTATATCACTCTCCTGTCTGCCAGTTTTATAGTCGATAGAAGTGCTAAAAAAAGATTTGCCGTTATTTCATAGTTTAAGAGTAAAGGTAATATAGTTAAAAGATAGACAAACACACAGTTTTGCCTGGGA
Organism: Pseudophryne corroboree; assembly: GCF_028390025.1. NCBI lineage: Eukaryota > Metazoa > Chordata > Amphibia > Anura > Myobatrachidae > Pseudophryne > Pseudophryne corroboree. The sequence goes on along the minus strand of NC_086451.1, from coordinate 22,776,362 downwards.
GATAAGGCAAAGTCAGTGTGTTGTGTGGTAGATGACCAGGGATCATCTACATTGATAAAAATATAAATTGTGTTACGGTGGATCTTTGCTTTGCGTACACGTGTCCCTAACAAAAGACTTGTGTACGCAATCCAAAGGCAGACGCACGCAGCGTACATTACGCAACGGAGCGTCCGGTTACGCCCACGTAGCTCAAGTCACGATAAGTTGATTTTTAACGCAACGCGATAAGTAACGCAAAGCGGTAAATAGCGCCACAGGCGATAAATAACGCAAGTCTATTTTTGGAAATCCAAAATTTAAATTAACAGATCCTGCTCCTAATTGGTAACACAGCTGGGCTAAAGAAAAATTTCTGCGCAGAAATAGAAATAGAAGCAAAAGTGTACATGTGATGAGTGAGTGTTTTTGTATCACATAAGTTTATATAACTTAAAGGTTGAACCACAAGAAAAGTCGAGTACTCGTGAGGTACACACGTGTAAGTGACGTGCACGGTGGTTAGGGAGGCATCCTTGGTTAAACATAATATTTGAGCATTAGAGTATAGCGGACCAGTATAGAACAAGACCAGGAGGTCAGACCAGGAGGTCGTACAGAACAAGACCAGGAGGTCATAGTAGACCAGCAGGTCCAGGTACAGTAAACAGGGAAGTCCGCTATACAGTTCAGAGGCACAACACCAAGAGAAGGGTTGGTGCAAGACCCATATAGGCCGTACAAGCTCTGGCTGAAGGAATTCGCAGTCGTAAGTTTCGATTCCATTGGTCTTTCCGTACACAAGCTTAGTTGTTTGTGTACTGAACGACTGGACCGCACGTAATTGTGTACAGTAGTTAGTAATCTGACCTAGTACCATTAGAGTAAAGGGGTCACAAACGCTATTTGTACATTCTGACGTGATTTGTGTAATTTTTTATTTTTCAAGAAGGGAAGTTCGCTGGTCACTCAGGAACTATCTGACAAACCTCACCTTTACTGGAAAGAGTAAGTGTTCTGCGGATAACCCTCGCATGTTCCAGTAAACAACGGTTTTTATAGGTGCCCTGGGTCGAGTGCGCCAGCACCATATCGGTGTGATCAGGTCGCATTGGTCGGCGTGGGCGAGTGAGTGGGGTACTCGGTAAACCGCCACCGTCAGCCTATTGTGAACAATCTGGTTTTCTGTAAGGGTTCGCTGAAGACCTTGATATAGAGATCAGAGGTAGAGCAAGCAACGCCTGCAGAGTTATGGGGGCCAGTTGTTCAGGTAGGGGGCGATCAACCTCGGTTCGGGTTGATTCAGTGGTCCGACCAATTGGGTCGGCCAGGTATATCATGTGTGAGAAATATGGAAGTCACACAGAGGTTTTATGTGATGAATGGGAGAGAATGACGGTACAAGACCGGGAGAAATTCCCAAGAATAGGTAGCTTCAGCCCAGAGGTGTTACAAAATTTAAGGAGGAGGATATGTCTCATAAAATCAACAAAGAGACGAGTTCAGCATTATGATTATTTACAGTTGTGGCAACAGGAAGGTGAGATACAGAGAGGTTTGGCTCAGGCGGCGGGATCTGGCTCTAACAGAAAACTGATTGCCACGGCCCCGCCGCCACCATATATATCAGGAGAGAAGTTGATTACGGAGAAAGACGCACTAAAGTGTAACACAAAATCACTTAGTAACTGTGTAGATGTTAATGATAATGTTAACCCATTAACCCATGCAAGTATTAACCCGTGCAAGTTGTACCCTGTTTTGAACTTTCCTCAGGAGTGTGATCAAGAGGACGAAGCGACAACGATTTCAGCGCTCTCTCTAGCAGCCACCATAGCAGAGACCACAGTAGGCACAGCAACACCCACGAGATTAGTAAAGGCCCCTAGCGGAGGGATAGGTGAGGTCGTATCAACTGGTAAGTACGGCACCATGCATTATGCTGAGACTATTTCACCACAAGCTGTAGAATCTACACAGAATGAGGTTGTTAGAATTACTCCTGTTAAGGGTAATAGCAGTTCCCAATGGGAAAACAGATGTATCAGGAGCCACTCCCATAAGGAACATTGCCATGTACAGCCCATTTTCCCGAATGGAATTAAGGACCATAGTGTCTGAATTCCCTGACCCTAGAAAAGATTTAGTTGCCAGCCAAAAATACATCACAGACTTAGGAAACACTTTAGAGCCCAATAATAAAGATTGGCAGATATTGCTAAAAGCTTGTTTACCCTCCAATGTCGACTCAGCTCAATTTTTAGCTGATTGTGGACTAGATCTGGATGTACCTCTTACAGATGTGTACAACAAAGATAACGTAAGAAGGATAAACTTACAGTTAAAGGAGCATTTCCCAGCAGTTGTTAAATGGAACAAAATATTTTCCATTAAACAAAAAGAGTCAGAAACAGCTGCAGAATATTTCCACCGGGCACTATTAGAAATGGCAAAGTACACTGGTATAGAGGACATTAGGACAAATCCAAACCATCGAGAAGTAGCAGTATCTGTACTAATGGATGGTTTGAAGGAAACATTAAAGGCAAGGGTACAGACCACGCAACCATGTTGGCGAGGTCTGTCAGTGTCCACTTTGAGAGAGGCTGCTATTGATCACGACCGAAACATCACCAGACACAGGGAGTCGCAGAGTGATAAGCTAATGTCAGTAAGTATACAGGCTCTGACCACAAAGCAGCCTGCGTATGTACCATCCAACCCTGTGGGTAAGTCAACTATGATAACATGTTATTCTTGTCAAAGACAGGGGCACTATGCACGAGACTGTAGAGCGAAAAATTCGCAAAGATCATACCAACCCCCTAGACAACGACACGACACACGACATTGGGAGCAAGGTCCGCAGAAACGAAGTTATGAGCCACATACAGGGGAAACAAAAAGATATCCCCCAAACAGAGACTGGCATGCCTCTGGTAGTTCCCAACTATCTCCCTCACAAATAGTTGCTGCCAGCGGGATTCAGGGAGGTCACCATACCCAATAGGGGTGTGGCCATACCTGTAATCTGCAGCCAGTGAAATTGATTGCCAACCTTGAAAGTGAACCCGAGGTCGCAATTAATGTAGCTGGTAAAACTTTGAACTTTCTTGTAGACACAGGGGCGGCCAAGTCAGTGATAAATTCGACAGTGGGCATGAGGACCACTGGTAGGACAATTCCAGCCATGGGAGTAACAGGAGTAGTCCAGCACTACCCTGTTAGCAAACCAGCCGAGATTACAATAGGGCCTTTGCATACCAAACATTCCTTTTTGCTGGCTGCATCGGCACCAACCAATCTCCTGGGAAGAGACTTACTGTGTAAAATGGGGTGCGTCATTTATTGTACTCCTGAAGGTGTATTCTTGGACATACCTGAGAAACACGCTCAGGAAGTGCGAGACATGTTAGACTCCCCATCAAAATTAATGTCACATACCATTATGACAAATAGGAATCCATCCCAAGTAGAAGAGATGACATCTCAGATACCAGAGTCACTTTGGACAAAAGACGGACAGGACACTGGATTAATGGCAAACGTAGCTCCAGTAGTTGTACAAGTAAAAGATGGTAGGATAGCTCAAAAAATCCCACAGTATCCTCTGAAGCCAGAGGTGGAGTTAGGAGTTTACCCAGTAATAGAGCGCTTGCTACAACAGGGCATTCTGGTAAGAACGTCCAGCACTGCCAATAGTCCCATCTTCCCTGTTAAGAAGAGTGGGGGGAGGGGTTACAGGCTAGTGCAGGATCTAAGGGGGATTAACAAAATAGTTGAGAGTCAGTTCCCCGTAGTGCCAAATCCAGCTGTCATCCTACTGCAAATCCCTCCCACTGCCAAATTTTTCACTGTTATTGACCTCTGCTCCGCTTTCTTTTCGGTACCTCTGCACCCTGACAGCCAATATTTGTTTGCATTCACATACAGAGGAGTCCAATACACGTGGACTCGATTGCCCCAAGGTTTCATAGATAGTCCAAGTATATTTTCTCAGGCTTTGCGTGATTGTTTACAGTCTTTCCAACCAGACAGTGGATCAGTATTGATACAGTATGTGGACGATTTATTACTGTGTTCAGATTCACTGGAAGCATCTCTGAAGGATACGAAACAGCTCCTGTTTCATCTTTCAGACACCGGACACAAGGTGTCCAAAGACAAGTTGCAATTATGCCAAACTAAGGTAAAATATTTGGGACACTGTCTAACACAAGGACTGAGACACCTGACCGCTGATAGAATCCAAGCAATTAGAGACATGACCCTGCCACAAACCCAGCAACAGATCAGAACGTTTTTAGGAATGTGTGGGTATTGCCGTAATTGGATCCCAGGGTTTTCCATTTTAGCGTTACCTTTGCAGGAAATGGTCTCCTCGAACAAACCTGATAGGATTTCGCATACAGACGAGTCCGAAACAGCATTTGAGAGACTCAAACAGTGCCTAACGCAGGCACCAGCACTAGGTATGCCAGACTATGGGAAACCCTTTGAACTATACGGAACAGAAAGTGCTGGTTGCGCGGCAGGCGTACTAACCCAAAAACACGGTGATGCCAGCAGGCCAGTTGCATACTACAGCGCTCAGCTAGATACGGTAGCGCGATCCCTCCCCACATGCTTGCGAAGCGTTGCTGCGATAGCATTGCTAGTGACAAAAAGCGAAGATGTCGTGCTAGGCCACAACCTCACAATCCATACGCCACATGCGGTATCAGCCTTATTGAATTCTGCCCAAACCAGACACGTCTCATCAGCGAGGTTTACAAGATGGGAATTAGCACTAATGGCCCCCGTAAACATCACCATAAGGAGATGCAGTGCATTAAATCCTGCAACATATCTCCCAGGTGTGCCTGGTCAGGCACAAAGGGTGGAAGGTGAGAGTGCTGGGGAAGGAGGATTTAATACAAAGGAAGATACACATGATTGTATGGAATATTTGACCCAAAATTTTACCGCAAGGCCTGACATCAGTGACAACCCACTGGAAGATGCAGAACTCACGTTCTACACGGACGGTAGTTGTCACAGACAGTCAGACTCGGGAGACTTGTGTACTGGATACGCAGTCGTAGATGACCAAGACACCATAGAAGCGGAACCGCTAGGCCCACCTCACTCAGCCCAGGTTGCTGAACTGGTCACCCTAACCAGAGCATGTGAATTGGCTAAGGGTAAGTCAGCCAATATCTACACCGATTCTAGATACGCATTCGGGGTAGTCCATGATTTCGGAGCCCTATGGCGCCTCAGAAATTTCATGACGGCAGCTGGTACACCGGTAGCGCATGCAGCTCACATAAAAAGGCTTCTAACAGCGATACAGGAACCCGACAGAGTGGCTGTTATCAAATGTAAAGCACACACATATAGCCAAGACCCAGTATCACTTGGTAACAGCCGAGCAGACGAAGCTGCTAAGTTAGCAGCTGCTACCCCCATATAGACAGACACCACACAACTGATGGTATTCAATACCATCAACACACAGAAGTTGTGTAAAATGCAAAATTTGTGTTCCACACAGGAAAAGGCAGTCTGGAAGGCAAAGGGATGTGGCCAAGAGTCCTCAGGACTCTGGACGGATGGACATGGTAAACCAGTGGCCCCCAGAGCATATCTTCCATGTCTGGCTGAAGCAGCTCACGGGCTGACTCATCTAGGCAAGGAGGGAATGTGCAAATTGGTAAGAGCCTATTGGTGCGCCCCAGGATTCTCCTCTCATGCGAGTAAAAGAGCAATGTCATGCCTTACCTGTCTGAGAAAGAATATTGGAAAGGCAATACCTACAGAACCATCCCATATCCCACCTGTCGGCGGCCCTTTCCAGGTAATACAAATTGACTTCATTCAATTACCCCCTTGTCGGAATTTGAAATATGTACTTGTTTGTATAGATGTTTTCTCGAATTGGGTCGAAGCATTTCCTGCAGCTACAAATACCGCTATGTTTACAGCTAAGAAAATTGTGCAGGAATTTGTATGTAGATATGGTATCCCTAGAATAATCGAAAGTGATAGGGGTACCCATTTTACAGGTGATGTCTTTCAAGGAATGTGTAAGTTGATGGGAATTGATAGCAAGCTGCACACTCCGTACCGTCCACAGGCGAGTGCGAAGGTCGAAAGAGTGAACAGCACTATTAAAAATAAATTGAGTAAAGTGATGGCAGAGACAGGATTGACATGGCCAGAAGCTTTACCCATTGTATTGTACAGTATCAGAACCACTCCCAGGTCCCCTCTTAATCTGTCCCCCTTTGAAATCTTATTTGGTCGACAACCGCATGTCATGATTAACCCTCAGGATGATTTGAAATGTAACAATGAAGTAACTGTAAAGTACTTGATTAACATGAGTAAACAGTTAAGGAATCAAAATGATAATCTAAAGTTGGTGATTCCTGATCTACCTGATAGTAGTTGTCATGACATTGAACCTGGGGATTATGTAATGATACGAAATTTTCTACGCTCAGGTTGCCTTATTTACAGATGGGAAGGACCATACCAGGTCTTATTGACTAGCACGACAGCATTGAAGGTTGCTGAGAGAGAGACTTGGGTCCATTCATCCCACTGCAAGAAGGTTGCTGATCCAGAGAAGTCCCGTGATAAGGAACAGACGGTAGAGGTTGTATCACTGGAGTGTCTGTTCCAGGAGGACTGAGGCGGCACCTGAGCCTTGAAGACCGAGAGCTGTTGTCGACTCCCCACTCCCTTTTATTGTTTTTTTTCCACTTCCCATCCCCTCTCCCTCAAATGTATTTTTCCTCCTTCTCATTCTTCTTCGTCTCCTCCTCAAAGATGGACTTGCCCCAAGAGACTGTGATCCGGATTTTCCTGTTGACCATGATGTTGACCAGAGCAGTCTGTTCCGGCGAGAGTACCATGGAGGTCGATAGAGGTTCTGGAATGGGTTCTGATGATAAAGATGGAGGCGTAGTTTTCCAAGATCAACCTAACCAACTAGCAAAGGCGAGTATCAGAAAACGATCCGATAGCATTGACCATAGAAGAAATTGTGACGGATTGTTAGCTGAAGAAAATTGTATCTGTAGGCTCTGTAACAATGTCATTGAAGATGGGTGCATTAAGAAATGCCAATCCAGTTTTAATATCCATATGGACCGGCATCCATTGAGTGATTATCACTCCTTAGTGGGTAATGTATTAAACAAAACAGATTGTTGGGTATGCTCTCAAGTACCTCAGGGTCATAGCAAATCAGGGCTAGTACCATTTCCTTTAACGATAGGGGAGGTACTTGAGTTAAATGGTGGGAGACCGGTGGACCGGAGGTTTAATATCTCCAGCCCTCCTAGTTTGAAGCTCCACCAATACCACGTGGATAGGTCCCTATTATGTTTTAACATCTCCAATCCCAGAAAGCCGGGAAATTGGGAAGTATCATGGAGTAACCACACCATGACCTTTTCACATAGAGCAGATAGAATGCCTACAGATACAGAGCTTGTACGCCACATAGCCAGTAGAGGAAAATCTTTCCGGTATAGATACACCTTAGGAAATAGGATTACTAGAGTTGGAGAAGTATCACCAGGATACTGTGCACATATCGTACAACCTGATACGTGCATTAAGCAGATGGAAGAATTAGGGCTAGGAGATTTCACCTGGAAGGTGTGTAATATGGTAATGTCTTTCTCCGTCCCATATGTTCTCCCCGATGATGCATATTTCATATGCGGGAGAAAGGCGTACAAGTGGCTTGCCCCAAACTCTGAAGGATTGTGTTATATTGGAAGAGTATTGCCTGAAGTAATGACTGTAACTCATGATAAAATGAAAGACATACACCGTGGTGCCCAAGCTCCTTATACTCACACTCATTACGAGCACCTCGTTAAAAGACAACTGTCAGAAAGGTTAGAGCATCCGGCCTCTGATCTGATCCATGAATCCACCGGGATTCAGGTTCTGGTGGCGTTAGATTTCACTCGCACCGCTCGAGGAGTGATGAATTATAGATACATTTCCGCACTCGCCAATTTGTTAGATAATATCACTGAAATGTATGATGACACGTTTAGATACACTGGAAGAGAACTTCAAGCTTATAAAACAGAACTGGTACAGCATAGAATGGTTCTTAATTACCTCACAGCAGTGACAGGCGGATATTGTGTTACATTGGCAACACAGTACGGCGTGAAGTGTTGCACGTATATCACAAATAGCACCGAGGATCCGGTAGAGGTCATAGACCAAAAGATGGACGATATTCTCCAATTAAAGTGGGAATTTCGCCGAAAACACAATCTCACTCTTGCTGCTGTAGGTAATGAGCTGACTGGTTGGGTGTCATGGTTGAACCCGCGAAATTGGTTCTCTGGTTTAGGAGACTGGGCTCAAGGAGTCATAATGGATGTTGGGAAGTTTCTACTATGTATCTTAGGTGTCGTTATATCGATTGGATTGATATTTAGATGCGGGCAGGCTTTAATGAGGTGCAAACAAAGTACCAGAGTGATGAGTTTGAGGAGTGAGGAAACTGTAATTAACCTGGATTTGATTTACGACCCAACGATAGAAACAATGATGTGATGAAAATGCGATTTCTACGGTCCATTTCTTTCACCTGTTTTTCTGGTTTTTCTCCAAGATAACAAGACCCCCTTGGACGAGGAAGTTGATGAGACGCTATACAGACAACGGATGGACCAAAGAAGGAGTTTTGACCACTTGAGATAAGGACATTTGATGAACTTTGCCATGGATCCCCAGTTTCCCTAGAATTCTTAAAATTACGCTAGCCCAACATTTTTTGTAAATCTAATGGCATTGACAAAGCTTATTGCTCACGCTTAATGAGCAAAACAGCGCAAAGAAGACGACTTTCAACTGATACCGAACAAAACTTCAACCGACAGATGTACATTAACCTGACATAGAATACCACCGCATTTACCGTAATTATGTCTTTTCTTCATTTCTACAACCCTCAGGTAATGACACACATAGTATAGGGAATACAGGCACAGATATCAGCAATCACATATTCCCCCATTCATGTATCATCAACTAAAATGTGCTCCCCATTTTGTTCAAAATCCGAAAAGAGCTCGGTAAAGTTTGACAGCCCATCCACAGACCTGTACCACGGGATAAGAAGGAATTCAAATGTATACTTCGCAATACCTCGAAGCTTGATTTACAACACGTACGGCACGATGATACATGACCCCCCAAACATGGACTCATACACACATGCTTCTGCTATCTCACTAGGTCATACCCTCTTCCCACCTACTCCTCTCTCCTCCCTTACCCAACCATGGAAATCAATTAACCCCTGACATATATTTTTCTCCTTTTGAAATGTTTTCAGGAAGTGGCAGTTATTATTGACTGCCAAAGGGTGGACTGTCAAAGTCAGAAAAATATCTCTATGCACACTACCATATTTGCACCTCACACAGGTCCGTGCTGCGCGTGCGTACGCTCTCCCGTACGTGCGCATACTCACAGTCGCGGGCACCCGCAGGCGCATGGTATGCGTATTTACGGTAGAGTTTATGGGATCATAGCGTGCGACTCAATCATTACATATTTTCACTAATAATGTATTTTGTAGATCATGGTCCCTTTGATAGATTCTGAAAGTTTGGTTAATATAGAATGTTTATGAACAGAGGAATCCCTCTTTGTTTGATACGAAGGGTCAGATAGGAGTAATACAGTGGTGTTTAGTATCCATCGGAAGAATATTTAATTAGAAATATTCCGGTGTTGGTTTGAAGCAGATCAATCGCTCGTGCGAATAGTTATGGACATAAGAAGTTTATGAACATTTACTTTATTTGCACTTTATTACCCATGCGGCGGGAAACCCAGTTTCCCTCCCACCTGAGCAGTTGGAAATAGTCACAGCCCACCTGTATGAATCAACCTATGACCTTTTGTTATAATGCGAAGCCGAATTCCTGTGTCCAATGAACAATGAGATTGTAGGGACCATTGAATTGTATTGTGTGTGGGGCATAAATAGCGGGCCGACCATATCCAACTTCACTCTCTTCAACGGTTCTCATTGCTGATAATCGGGAGCTGGATATCGAGGCGCATGCGATCGTTCCCCTTGTGCGTAAGTTCTCTCCGTAATCATATTGTCTTACTGTGAGCCATTTCTCTCTCTCCCTCTCTTCTCTTTCTCTTGTATTTTTCCTTGATTAGACTTGAATTGTATTGTATTGTATTTCCTGTGTAGTTATCTGGTTAGTTGGTTTATGTTATATTGTAGTGTATGCTTTGTACTGTGATTCCTTTTGCAAGTATAATAGTCATAATACACATAATAGGTTTCGGACCCTAAGCCCAGGTATCTGTGTATTCTTTATAGTGTTAAGTACTCCCTGAGCATCGGTGACACTCAAGCAGCTTTGTAGTTAATCAGGTTACACAAGGTTGCACTTACACTTTGTCTCTACATTAAGGTTTGCTGTGTATTTCATTACTAAAGGTATAGATATAAAGGTTTAACGTTGTGAGCGTCTGCATCGCTGGTGATCTCCTCGTGGTCCCGAGCGCTGCTACGCTATAGCGAATCATTACGATAAGTCAACAGCCAATAGTCTGCCTGCCTGCGATCACTTGGCCGTGAGTGAACGTGACGCCTGAGCGTCTCGATCACGGCTAAGCGATCGATACGCAACTTGCGTACCCTTACGGTACTTCTTACGTAGATAGCGTACCGTGTTCTTAGACCTCATAAAGGGTTATATACACGATAAATATTTAGCTTTATCAACACACACACATACACACGCAACACCTCACAGAGGGCACCCGGCCAAGTGCACTAATTGCTAAGGAGTGCCGGGCATTTGGGATTACTATGGCACACCTCCAAAGTGATGTCACTTGTAGGCTTCATGTGAGGCTACAACCCCTACTCTAGAGGCTATTCCCCTGGGTTGATGTAACCGTGATTTCCAGCGAGATTACTCCCCCTTCCCTGGAAGTCACGCTCCCTTTTCTCCCAAACGCATTTGAGGTGGGACCTATTTACAGCACCAGGTGTCACTGAGCCTGGTGCCACCTTCAATACACCATAATATATAAATAAATATCTATCTAAAAAAAAATGATATGATAAATTCCTGTGATGAAACGCGTTGGTCATGACTTAGCACACTGTACTTCTTTGGAGTAGTGACATATGATCCTGTATTACTCTTCTTCATTAACCTAGAAAGATATCTGAACTTGTCGCATCTGAATACTGGATGTCAGCTACTTTATAAGTCTATTTATGTAATAGGTATTTATACAGTGCTTACAGTTTACGCAGCTCTTTACAGAGAATGTTTAGTCATTTATGTTACGATATGCAATATTATACATGTCTTACAGCTGTTCATAATGCAAAAAAAATACAAGACTGCAGCTTTATAGGGTCTTCGCGTTGGCTGCAATCTCATTGGGCGAGCGCTTCACCATCGGAACCAACAGATTTTCCAGCTCTGCTGTAAGTACTTTTTAGGATTTACATACAGCGTAAAGGAGAGGTCACTATCCGGCAGTGAGCAAGAGCTGTCAGGAGCGCTCACTCTCCAGCAGCAGGCAGGAGCGCTCACTCTCCAGCAGCAGTCAGGAGCACTCACTCTCCAGCAGCAGTCAGGAGCACTCACTCTCCAGCAGCAGGCTGTGTTTGAAACATGACAGGAGCAGTTGGTTGGTACTTTATCTCTCTCCAAGGCTTCATCCATACACCCCTTTGTCTGGATATATATCTTTATTAACCAAGGTTTCAATACATGAGCATTCCGTCAGGGTAGCCCAGCACTGAATCGTAACACTTGTTAGAACAAGCATCCTTTAATATTCAAACAGATTCCATTTCATCAGCACATAAGATTGGTGATACAGTCAGATATACATTACATGCAAACGTACATAGAAGTTCTGCACTTCTCAGTCAGTTTACATTCCGAGCAGGGCCGGTTCGAGCCCTTTTTGCGCCCCGGGCAGGAAATAGGGGCGTGGCTTCATACAGGCAGCGTGGTCAATTACGCCCCCTGTACAGTAGAGTAGCGCCGCTGAAATGCTGAGCGGTGCGCGATGACGTCATTGCGCACCGCACAGCAAAGGTCCTCTCCACGAAGGGAAACTACACGCGTAGCGTCTAGTTCCCTTCACAGGGGTACACAGCAGGCAGTGGAGGGCACAGCAGTAGCGGCTCTTGCCATGGTGCGGCGCCCAGGGCAAAAGTCCTGCTTGCCCGTGGCAAGATCCACTACTGATTCCGAGCTGTACTCTTCAGTAATATGTGAAGCCCACCATAATTTTACTCGTCTGGCCAACCCTTAATACAAACATGAACTCAGTCTGCTCTCCAACATGACCACGGTCAGGCTTCTCCGCTGGGATGGAACTAGCGCACTAATGTATTTTCCTTTCCTCTATCCAAATCTGCAGCTTTTTTCTCCCTCCTTTGTGAATTGATGGTTACTGAAAGGAAGGGGGGGGGGGGCGAACCGCTCAGCACACATCTCTCCCGCCGCTCAGCACAGTGCGATGTGTGCTGAGCGATGCGGGGGGGGGGGGGGGCGCTCATTTCACCCGCTGGGTGAAATGAGCGACCTGCTAGATTGGCCTGCATGCAGGCTCAATCTAGCAGCGGTGATAGCGATGTGCGGGGCCGCGCATTGCTATCGCTGAGGGGGCTACACACGAGTGATCTGTGCTTAAAATCTAAGCAATCTAGTCAGATTGCTTAGATTTTAAGCATGATCTCTCCGTGAGTACCCCCCCTTTACTGCATAATGCAAATAAGTGTCTCAGCCATTTAAAGACACTGTAATGCAGTCTGCAATAGTGTTTTTAAACAGCTGTGACACTTATTTTCGGTCTTAAAAACTGGGGGGGAACCATTTGATAAGGACAGAGCAGCGTGCTTTTACCGAGGTCAGAGTTGCTTGCACATTTTTGCTTTACTTACAATTTAGAATCACCCCGTGTATATCTCCCAGACTAGTGCAGCATTATACTGTCACACTGGAGCAGATATAAGGATGCAGATTTATTACCTAGGCCCAGCTTATATATATCCTACAGAATAACGCTCGTATAGTGTTATACTTGCATTACATAGACTGGCGCCTTATACAGGTTATAAAAACCAGAGATGATTTGCAGCATCCATAATATAATGTAGGGGGTAGATTATCCCTTATTATACAGGAGTTTTTCCACCGATTGGACACGTGATGGCGCTATACTTTGCACTTAAATGATGATTTTAATATATATTTCAGATACATAAGATTGTGGACCATTAAATTCTGTTCAACAGAACAGGATACTGTGATCGCTCCTGAGGAAGCTGGGCTCATATTTACCAGTGAAACGCGTTGCGCTTCATTATTTCTCCACGGACCACACTCCGCACAGTATTGGAACGTCTGGCACACAGATCGGCACCTTTTCAACACTTGTTTCATTTGCATCCAGATCACAGCAATATCCCTACAGCCACTGAAATGGACTTCTCCTAAGGCTGATGCAACCACACAGGGACCATTTCTCCAATTCCATCTGGTAAACACTTCATCAGTTTTAGTGACTGCATTCAACTGAAAGTGTCCTAGCCTACCAATTTGCTGTTCACTGTGCATCAATTCATGAGTGGACTTTCTAGAGATCCTATGGGAGACTTTTTCATACATACCGACTTGCAATTTGCACTTTTTTTATTTAGTGTTATTTTAATTATTGTGCATATACAGTATATGTAATAAATTGTATTTTTTATGAAGCAAACCGTCCTAATAATTTGATTTTACCTATACAGCCAGCACTGGTTCCTTTCTGTTTTTAGATTTATACCCTTAGGGGGTCTGACCTCCCCCTAACCAGCTGCTGTTGATTGCGCACTTTTATCATTCAAGGATACTGATCCGGTTGTATTTAGAAGTCATCATTATTTCACGCAATGGGGGGTAATTCCAAGTTGATCGCAGCAGGAAATTTTTAAGCAGTTGGGCAAAATCATGTGCACTGCAGGTGGGGCAGATGTAACAAGTGCAGAGAGAGTTAGATTTGGGTGGGTTATTTTGTTTCTGTGCAGGGTAAATATTGGCTGCTTTATTTTTACACTGCAAATTAGACTGCAGATTGAACTCACCACACCCAAATCTAACTCTCTCTGCACGTTATATCTGCCTCCCCTGCAGTGCACATGGTTTTGCCCAGTTGCTAAAAAATGTCCTGCTGCGATCAACTTGGAATTACCCCCAATAAGCCAGACTTCTGCTTCTAACCCACATCCGTGGGCCGAATTGTCCCATAATACAGGAATTCAGATACTGGATATTACATATCACCTCAATTCAGCCACTGTCCCCTAATTCCACATTAATATCGGAATGCCATTTTCGCCTGGCACAATCCCTGGTTACCCCTAAATTGAACCACCCCTATTTAATGGTTTACCGCCCCAGGACGAGAAGTCGCCGCGGTTTACATCCTCCCCCCCCTCCCCATTGCTTCCTGTCAGTATAATGCACAGATTTCATTAGTTCCCTAACCCTCAGGAAAAGCAGAAGTCCTGGGGTACATCTGCCCATCATTCTCCTTCTACAGTCACTCGTGTCCTAATAAAACTGAAGTTGCCCAATTTCCCTCTGCTATGAAATTAAAAAAGTAAAGCAACCTGTTGCTCCACATTAACAGTGTCAGCCCCAATGCCCTACCTGCAGAACGCTGGGACCTGTAGTGCTACCAAGCCCGCATATTGCATTTATTTATTTTATTGCATTTCTTTTTTCCCATGTACAGAAAATGTGAGGACACCAGATATAGGTTCAATAAACAATTTATTCCTACAAAATAGATAATATAAATATATATAATATATAAATAGTAAATAAGTCCATAACATAAATAAGAGTTCAGTGATTTTTTTTCAGTGCAATGGGTTCAAGTGTCAGTTCCTGCGAGAGTCTCTGCAGATCCAGCAGCGAGTAGTGCATTGTGCAAAGTCAAGTATCCCGGGTAGTGCGGCCCCTGGGGGCCCCCTTCTTCATGTCCCTTCTGCCAGGGTGGGGGTGTCTCAGATCTGGTGGCAGAGCCAGTTGGGGGGCATGTGGCCCTGCAGGAGGTGCTGGCTGTGGTTGGAGAAGGGCCCCATTGCTGATGCTGGGAGTACCTTCGTTGATGCTGCTGAGAGTACCCCTGTTGATGCTGCTGGGAGTACCCCCGTTGATGCTGCTGCTGAGAATACCTCTGTTGGTGCTGATGGGAGTACCCCCGTTGCCGGGAGCTCCCCCTCCTCGCAGCACACCTGCACGAACACCAGCAGGCAGAGCAGGTAGAAGTAGCGCAGTGGGCGGTCGGTCTCCGGGGCCGGCAGGTACCTCCGCACCTTGGCCGGGTACAGGACCCGCCGTGGCCGCTTCACCTTGGCCCCGCTGTGGCCCCTCCGGAGCGGTCTGCGGGGCGCCGGCTGCTGCACGGACTCCACGTCGAAGGTGAAGATCTCCGGGCTGCTGTTGCGGGGCAGCTGGAGGGAGAGCCGGGGCCGGTCGCTGTCACTGTCGGAGGCGCTGTCCTGCAGCGGGGACAGGGCGCGGAGGGCGGGCAGCTGCAGGCGGCGGCGCCGGATGGCCTCTCGGGAATCTAGGCACATGATGCTGGGAGCGGGGAGCAGTGTGTAGTGCGCTGCGGCTGTAGTGTGCGTCTGCTCCGGGAGAGACTGTGCCCGCTGCTGCCGGCGCCCGGGCTTATATACACATACCAAGCCACGCCCCCGGGACACCGCCACCAATCAGCGCGCAGGCTGTCGCTGCCACACTTCCAGAAGTGTTATTATGTGAGAGGATACAGAAGGTGAGGGTGCTGTATATCTGTGTGTGAGAGGGGTACAGGAGGTGTGAGGGTGCTGTATATCTGTGTGTGAGAGGGGTACAGGAGGTGTGAGGGTGCTGTATATCTGTGTGTGAGAGGGGTACAGGAGGTGTGAAGGTGCTGGACCCGTGTGTGAGAGGGATACAGGAGGTGTGAGGGTGCTGGACCCGTGTGTGAGAGGGATACAGGAGGTGTGAGGGTGCTGGACCCGTGTGTGAGAGGGATACAGGAGGTGTGAGGGTGCTGGACCCGTGTGTGAGAGGGATACAGGAGGTGTGAGGGTGCTGGACCCGTGTGTGAGAGGGATACAGGAGGTGTGAGGGTGCTGGACCCGTGTGTGAGAGGGATACAGGAGGTGTGAGGGTGCTGGACCCGTGTATGAGAGGGATACAGGAGGTGTGAGGGTGCTGGACCCGTGTATGAGAGGGATACAGGAGGTGTGAGGGTGCTGGACCCGTGTGTGAGAGGGATACAGGAGGTGTGAGGGTGCTGGACCCGTGTGTGAGAGGGATACAGGAGGTGTGAGGGTGCTGGACCCGTGTGTGAGAGGGATACAGGAGGTGTGAGGGTGCTGGACCCGTGTATGAGGGGGATACAGGAGGTGTGAGGGTGCTGGACCCGTGTATGAGAGGGATACAGGAGGTGTGAGGGTGCTGGACCCGTGTATGAGAGGGATACAGGAGGTGTGAGGGTGCTGGACCCGTGTATGAGAGGGATACAGGAGGTGTGAGGGTGCTGGACCCGTGTATGAGAGGGATACAGGAGGTGTGAGGGTGCTGGACCCGTGTATGAGAGGGATACAGGTGGTGTGAGGGTGCTGGACCCGTGTATGAGGGGGGTACATGAGGTGTGAGGGTGCTGGATCTGTGTGTGAGAGGGATACAGGAGGTGTGAGGGTGCTGGACCCGTGTATGAGGGGGATACAGGAGGTGTGAGGGTGCTGGACCCGTGTATGAGAGGGATACAGGAGGTGTGAGGGTGCTGGACCCGTGTATGAGAGGGATACAGGAGGTGTGAGGGTGCTGGACCCGTGTATGAGAGGGATACAGGAGGTGTGAGGGTGCTGGACCCGTGTATGAGAGGGATACAGGAGGTGTGAGGGTGCTGGACCCGTGTATGAGAGGGATACAGGTGGTGTGAGGGTGCTGGACCCGTGTATGAGGGGGGTACATGAGGTGTGAGGGTGCTGGATCCGTGTGTGAGAGGGATACAGGAGGTGTGAGGGTGCTGGACCCGTGTGTGAGAGGGGTACAGGAGGTGTGAGGGTGCTGGACCCGTGTATGAGAGGGATACTGGAGGTGTGAGGGTGCTGGACCCGTGTATGAGAGGGGTACATGAGGTGTGAGGGTGCTGGACCCGTGTATGAGGGGGGTACATGAGGTGTGAGGGTGCTGGATCTGTGTGTGAGAGGGATACAGGAGGTGTGAGGGTGCTGGACCCGTGTATGAGGGGGATACAGGAGGTGTGAGGGTGCTGGACCCGTGTATGAGAGGGATACAGGAGGTGTGAGGGTGCTGGACCCGTGTATGAGGGGGATACTGGAGGTGTGAGGGTGCTGGACCCGTGTATGAGGGGGATACTGGAGGTGTGAGGGTGCTGGACCCGTGTATGAGAGGGATACAGGAGGTGTGAGGGTGCTGGACCCGTGTATGAGAGGGATACAGGAGGTGTGAGAGTGCTGGACCCGTGTATGAGAGGGATACAGGAGGTGTGAGGGTGCTGGACCCGTGTATGAGGGGGATACAGGAGGTGTGAGGGTGCTGGACCTGTGTATGAGGGGGATACTGGAGGTGTGAGGGTGCTGGACCCGTGTATGAGGGGGATACTGGAGGTGTGAGGGTGCTGGACCCGTGTATGAGAGGGATACAGGAGGTGTGAGGGTGCTGGACCCGTGTATGAGAGGGGTACATGAGGTGTGAGGGTGCTGGATCTGTGTGTGAGAGGGATACAGGAGGTGTGAGGGTACAGCAGGTGTGAGGGTGCTGGATCTGTGTGAGGGGGTACAGCAGGTGTGAGGGTGCTGGATCTGTGAGGGGGTACAGCAGGTGTGAGGGTGCTGGATCTGTGTGAGGGGGTACAGCAGGTGTGAGGGTGCTGGATCTGTGTGAGGGGGTACAGCAGGTGTGAGGGAGGGTACAAGAGGTCTGAGGGAGGGTACAAGAGGTCTGAGGGAGCAGTTTCCGAGTGAGTGTACAGGAGGTCAGAGGGTGCTGTATCTGTAGGAGAGTGGACACTCACAGGATCTGTGGCAAGCCTGCATTTCACCTGGCCTTAATCAGCCACAGAACCTGCATAATCCATGTGTCCCAGTTTAAAAAGATAGGACGGTAAGCCTAAGTATAATGTATGACTGAAGGCATAATATAATGTATGACAGAGGGTGCAGTATAACAGGGGGTGCAGTATAACGTATAAGAGGGGGTGCAGTATAACGTATAAGAGGGTGTGCAGTATAACGTATAAGAGGGTGCGCAGTATAATGTATAAGAGGGTGCAGTATAATGTATAAGAGGGTGCAGTATAATGTATAGCAGAGGGTGCAGTATAATGTATAGCAGAGGGTGCAGTATAATGTATAAGAGGGGGTGCAGTATAATGTATAAGAGGGTGCGCAGTATAATGTATAAGAGGGTGCAGTATAATGTATAAGAGGGTGCAGTATAATGTATAGCAGAGGGTGCAGTATAATGTATAGCAGAGGGTATAATACAACGTATGACAGGCTGCACTATATAATACTGTATATCACATTGCAGGAATCTGGCCCAGTCTCTCAGGATCCTTCAGGATAGTGAATAATTAGACAGGACCCAGGTCTGGGAGCACAGTGTAAGAATATAGTAATAATACACCAGTCACCCATAACATTATAACCACCTGCCTTACTGTATATTGTGTGCGTCCCCCTTGTGCCGCCAAAACAGCGCCGATCCGTCAAGGCTCCACAAGACACAACATTATAGCGAAGCGCTGACCCAGCCGTCAGTCTGCCCCCTTCATAAACCCACTCCGACCCTCACACTCACCCCTATTACCTGCTTCCAACACATCAGAACTGAGTGCTCACTTGCTGCCTAATATATCCCACCCCTGACAGCTGCTGCGGTAACGAGATAATCAGTGTCATCCTCCTCACCTGCTGGGGGCTGTGATGTTAGGGCTGAGGGGTGTCTATAGCAGGGGAAGCAGAGATCCGACCTTCTATCCACAGACTATTCTATTGTTCCTAAAGGTGACATAGAATGTAATATACAAATGACAATTACTTCACAACATAAAAAGAATTCATACCAGGTGTGAAGCGCTATGGATTATAATTATATTATAATCATAACTACATGTGAATAATAATAATTATAATGCAAGATTAATTATACTATACTAAAACAGAGGCTGCCATTGTTAGAATCTAGGGCGCAGGGCGCTGTGTGTGAGCGCAGGCGTGCTATAGGCAGGGCAGACGGTGCGCATCACTGGGCTCCTGAATTCTTACCACGTCATTAAATAGTTTATTCTGATATTGGGAGTCATTCCGAGTTGATCTCTAGCTGAAAATGTTCGCTGCACAGCGATGATGCAAAAAAACTGCACTTCTGAGCATGCGTATGCGGCGCAATGCGCACGCGCGACCTACTTTCACAATGGCCGATGTAGTTTCACACAGGGTCTAGCGAAGCATTTCAGTCGCACTGCTGGCCGCAGAGTGATTGACATAAAGTGGGCGTTTCTGGGTGTCAACTGACCGTTTTCAGGGAGTGTTCGGAAAAACGCAGGCGTGCCAGGAAAAACGCAGGCGTGGCTGGGCGAACGCAGGGCGTGTTTGTGACGTCAAATCCGGAACTGAATGGTCTGAAGTGATCGCAAGGAAGTAGGTTTGGAGCTACTCTGAAACGGCATGACATTTTTTCTGTGCAGTTCTGCTAATCTTTCGTTCGCACTTCTGCTAAGCTAAGATACACTCCCAGTGGGCGGCGGCATAGCGTTTGCAATGCTGCTAAAAACGGCTAGCGAGCGATCAACTCGGAATGACCCCCATCACACGTTCTGTTGTAGCTGAATACTCCGTAGATGTTAGCTAAAGTCATCTAAATCTCACAGTACACGTGCCTCCCTCCAGCTGTTGTAGAACTACAAGTCTCAGCATCTGGGTGTGCCAAGGCATTATGTAATCCGCCATCCAGATAGAGAACTCTGATGTATACATTTGCATCCAGAAAACCAACATTATTTTAAAATAAATTCCCTTTGTTCTGCTGCCCCCCAAACGCTGTGCCTGAGACACCCGCCTCATGTCAGGAACACCCCTGCCCGGTGTTAATAACGGATTACCTGCGTCATGCATGCCCTATTGTACAGTGACCGCCGCAAGCGTACATTAATTACTAAGGTAATTACTAAGCAAGCAGCAGAAGCACAGCTGTGGCCGATGATCCGTGGCAGCCAATGAGTTACTCCGGGCACCTACGCAGCCACTGGCTGGCACGTCATCCACGCTATATAGTGCTAGAATATTCTGCTGCGCTTTACAACTGGAACCCCCCCCCCAAAAAAAAAAAAATAATATATAATTATAATATTTTTTTTATATTTATTTAATTCTTTTCTTGCAAAGGACTCAAGAAACTTTACAGAAATAATAAAACAATAGTGGACGGTAACATACATAGGGTCCTGCTCGCAATATTACAATATATAGCACTGGTTCTCAATTCCAGTCCTCAGGTACCACCAACAGGTCATGTTTTCTGGATTTCCTTAATCCAGCACAGAGCTGATCTGCTTTGCAGGGCCAGTAAGTTTCCACAGATGGTAATCCTGAAAACATGACCTGCTGGGGATACTTGAGGACTGGAGCAGGTAAACAGGGTGTCTATTTAGGATATCAGTGCACTTACGTACATTGTCCCATAACATGTTTATGATTTAAGCCCATGGATTCAGTCAGCCGTGAGAGCTGCGTCATTACAGCTGATGTGACATTTCTAACCTTTGTGCAGTGAGGTAAGCAGTCTACACAATGCCTGCACCAACGCACCAGAGGCTGGGCCCACCCTATCCGTCACAGCCACTTTGCTGCTAGAGCCGTGCAGCGTCTTGTCTGGTAACCTGTGCTACAATGCGTGCGAGATTTAACGTCAATCCGTCGCCTCTCTGCTTGTCTTCAGGTGAATCTCCCATAAGATCTGTGGCTCTCCCGCTCAGCGTTATCATTGAGGTGAATGTGGCCACGCTGCAATGGTGTCTTACGTCTGCAAAGCTTCGGGGTGAAGAATGGTATATGCTGAGCTGAACGTGCTCCCTGATGGCGGAACTTTCATTACGTGTTTTCACACTGCCCCGGTACTGAGCACACGCAATTATGTGCGTGTAATGCGTACTCTGCATGTGGGTGAATAGACACTGGTACTTTATCTCTCTCCACTTGGCTGGTACTTTGTCTCTCTCCACTCTATCTCTCTCCAAGCCTTAGTACAAAGACCCCAAGTACCAACCAATCAGCTCCTAACTGTCATTTTTCAAACAAGGAGCTGTTTGGTTAGTACTTTATCTTTCTCCACTTTACCTCTCTCCAAGGTTTGATACATCTCCCCCCATTATTTTTCATCAGCCTCCCCTGTTAAAAGGTCTGACTGCGGCAGGTCTCCTTACAGGAAGTAGAAAGCCCAAAAGATAGCGCTATTGTCGGGTGTCTCTGGCGCAGTCTGTGCAGGAGGATTTTGCAATACTCAGATTGGTAGATTGGGCCTAATTCAGACCTGATCGGTGCTGTGCGAATTCGCACAGCAGCCGATCAGGTCTGAACTGCGCATTTGCCAGCGCCGCAAAGCGCCGGCGCATGCCGGACAGCCAACGGCTGTCTTAAGCCTGCGATCGCCTCTGTGGCTGCTGGGCGGGAGGGTGCGGGACGGTGGTATTTGGCCGCAGTTTAGGGGGTGCGGTCCAGCCAACGCGCCGGGCTGCTGCGGCTGCTTGTGATGTCACACACAGCCGCTGTGATCCGGGCAGCGACGAGTAGCTCCCAGCCAGCGTGCTGGCTGGGAGCTACTCCTAAAGTACGGTGCAATGCTTTTGTACTTCTGCGGGGGGGGGGGGGGGGACCTGACATGCGGGGAGGACTAGCCCTGTGCTGGGCGTCCCCCCGCATGTCAGTGTGCCTGATCGTATAAATTTAGCACAGCTACGATCAGGTCTGAATTAGGCCCATTGTTAGAGGAAGAAAAAATTTATTACTTAAATAAAACATAATTTCCTATTTTAAATGTATTAAAATTCTATGGGCGGGATGTACGAAACTGAAAATGTGGCCAAAAGTCCAAAAACGCCAATTTTGGCCGCATTTCCCATATGGACCAATCTCTGGAATGCGATACTTCCCGAAGCTCGGACCCAGCGGGAAACGGCAGCTATAGACTCCTCGGAGATCCAGCGTCCGTTGCGAGCGTCATACGGCGCACGTGCAGAAGGATCCCTGTGTCATAATAGGAAATCTTTGTTAGCGCCAGCCCGTAGTAAATAGACATGTGTGTGTAACCGGTAAAAGGGGCAGATTTAGCACAACATTGGGCCTAAATCAGACCTGTTCGCTCGCTAGGGTTTTTTGCAGTCCTGCGTTTGCATAGTCGCCGCCCATAGGGGAGTGTATTTTAGCTGTGCAAGTGTGCGATCGCATGTGTGGCAGAGCGGTACAAACAGATCTTGTGCAGTCTCTGCGCAGGCCAGGACTTACTCAGCCGCTGCGATCACTTCAGCATGTCCGGGCCCGGAACTGACGTCAGACACCCGCCCTGCAAACGATTGGACACGCCTGCGTTTTTCCAACCACTCCCTGAAAGCGGTCAGTTACCGCCCACAAACGCCTTCTCCCTGTCAATCTCCTCGCGAACGCCCGTGCAAATGGATTCTTCGCACAAACCCATCGCAGAGCAACGAACCGCTTTGTACCCGCGCAACGTTCTTGCGCATTGCGGTGCATACGCATGCGCATTTCTGACCTGATCGCAGTGGTGCAAAAAATGCTAGCGAGCGATCCAGTCTGAATTAGGCCCCAAGTTAAGTAACAAACTACGTAACACAATAAACAATGGTGTGTCCATAATGGTGTTAAATCATTTCTAGAGTTACTGTAACACCCGTCCATCGAGTCGCCGACATCTGTCAGTAATCTGCAGCCGCGGGTTCATGCGCGCTCACTTCCCACTTATTGGGGAGGCAGCCAAATATTAGCAGCGCGAACCTCTGACAGCATTCCTCAGAGACAAGTGCAGGAAACGGCTATATTTAGGGTGTGTGGGCTGCGCTGTGAACCCAGGTGGGCTGATAAAGTGGGAAGATAAGTGGTGAAATGTGGGAATACCTGTTCTCTGCAACTTATTTCACTTTGTTATTAATCTGTTCGTGACTCTTGTAGCGTCGTCTTTTTTTCCTTTTAAGTTTAAGATCTTTCTGCAGCATTAATGCCTAAATAACATGTTCCCTGAACAGCTAGTGTATTATTATTAATATTATCCTTTATTTATATGGCGCCACACGGGATCTGCTGTGCCGAACAAAGTCCATAAACAAATTAGAAAAACAAGAAAACAGAGACTTACAGTACAGGACACTGCAGGACAAGTATATGATATATAACCATTGCTGTATCAGACGTCATGAGACCGAAATAAGCATCAGGGAGGCAGAAACCGAGGGTTAGCTGCCGTCGGATATGGGTCGTTGGGTCGACTCAACTTAGGTCCGCTACTGCTTCGCTCGGCACAGGTGACTTTTCTAATCGTAGTCCACGTGGATCGTCAAGTATGGAAAAATCAAAAAAATGAAGAAGAAAAAATTTGAAAAACTCATGTCGACAGTCTTGACCTGTCGACCTAGCACATGTCAACCTAATGCATGTCGATGTTCAGATGTCGACCCAATGACTGTCGACATAAGCTGTGTCGCCCTAACGGCCGTATCCCGGTGCCGTCATAGGCAGTATGGAGTAGAAGATAGACTAATTAAGAGAAGGAAAAGCACATCAGGGAAGAGGGCCCTGCTCGTGAGAGCTTACATTGTAAAGGGGAGGGGCAGACAGGGGTAACACAGATGGGGTAGACAGTGAGCATTAAACAGAGGGTTAGGATGAGATTTTGCTGGGTTTGGTGAAGAAGTGAATCTTAAGAGCACAACTGAAGTTTTGTAGAGAGGTGGAGAGGGAGAGAGCTGGAGAATTCCAAAGATAGGGCGCAGCACGTGCAAAACCTTGGAGGTGGGAGTGGGAGGAGCTACTCAGTAGCCAGGAGAGGTGGCATGCATTTGTGGAGCGAGGAGGGCGGGCGGGAGTGTGATAGGAGATGTAAATGGAAGAGGAGTGGGTGAGGACTTTGTAAGTGGGTGCAAGAAGCTTGAATTGGATTCTGAAGAGGAGCCAGTGTAGAGGGAAGCCAGTGTAGGACTTGTAAAAGAGGGGAGACAGACGAGGATGATGAGCCAGGCAGCAGCATGAGGATAGATTGGAGTGGAGAGAGGTGGAAGTCATGGAGGCCAGATAGGAGAAGATTACAGTAGTCCAATCTGAAGATGACCAGTGAGGGTCTAAGTAGCATCCATGATGGGGAAGGGTCTGGCTCTGGAAATATTTTTGAGATGGAAATGGCAGGACTACGAGAGGTGCTGAATGTGTGGTGTGAAGGAGAGGGAGGAGTCAAGGATAACTCCAAGACAACGCACTTGGGGGCTAGAGGAGAAAGTTGTGGTGTCATACATAAGAGATTGTGGGAGGTGAGGTGCGGGAGGGCGGGAAGATGATCCACTGAGTCCTAGACATGTTAAGTTTAAGATAGTTCTGGGACATCCAAGAAGATATAGCAGAGAGACAGTTGGAGGTACGAGTGGGGAGAGCGGGGCAGAGGTCAGGGGAGAAAACGTAGATCTGAGTATCATCAGCATAGAGATGACATTGGAAGTCAAAATAACCAATGAGCCCACCTAAAGAGGATGTGTAGAGAGAGAGAAAAGGAGAGGACCAAGAACAGAACCTTGGGGAACACCTACTGGTAGAGGAAGAGGAGTCATGAGAGGAGACAGAGAAGGACTGGTCAGAGAGGTTGGAAGACAGCAAGGAGAGGGCAGTATCGTGCAGACCAAGGGAGTGAAGGATTTACGGGAGATGGTCGTCAAAAGCATCAGAGAGGTCAAGGAGAATAAGCCAGAGAGTAGTGGAACTATGGAGGTCATTGTAGACTTTCGTGAGAGCAGTTTCAGTGGAGTAGAGATGATGGAAGCCAGACTGGAATTGGAGTGATCAGAAATATCACAACGGTGAGTAAAGACCAGATCAAGTGAGTGCCCACTCACATGGGAGGGTGAGGAGGTCCACTGGGAGAGACCAAGTGATGATGTGAAGTTAAAGAGTTTAGAGGCAGAGGATTCTGCGGGTATATCGATTGGGATGTTGAAGTCGCCTAAGATAATGGTGGGAATGTCAGAAGAGAGGAAGTGAGGGAGCCAGGAAGTAAAGATGTTAAGGGATTTGGAGAGAGTGCTAGGGGGACAGTGAACAACAGATACTTGAAGGCAGACAGGTTGGAAGAGGCGTATAGCATGGACCTGAAATGTAGAGAATGGAAGAGACAGTTCTGAGGGTACAGGTTGTATATATATTATATTTCTAACTGATACTGAGGGGCAGATTCAATTAGGAAGAATCAGTCTACAGTAATGGGCAGACACGTGTTCAGTCGGCAGCTCGCATTGAACCAGAATTACAATCATGAACAGACTAAAAGAAGTAGCACTGTGCATGTGCCCATTATTAGAGGCTAGGAGCCCTTAATGAGAATTGCACCCATCATTCATCTATCATTCAGGTAAAGAGAAGTAGCACTGTGCATCTGACCATAATTAGAGGCTATCATCAATTATTGAGCATTGCACCCATCATTGAAATATGGAGAAGTAATACTGCGCATCTGCCAATAATTGCACTCTGTGAACCATTAAGATTTGCACCCACTATGCATCCATCATTCAGATAAAGGGAGTACTGGACATTTGACCATAATTACAGGCTATGAGCCATTATTGAGAATTGCACCCATCATTCGGATAAAGAGAAGTAGTACTGTGCATCTGCACATAATTACAGATTATGAGCCACATTTGAGAAATGCACCCATCATTCATATATACAGGAGTAGTACTGTGCATATGTACATAATTACAGATTATAAACCATATTTGAGAAATGCACCCATCATTCATATATACAGGAGTAGTACTGTGCATATGTACATAATTACAGATTATAAACCATATATGAGAAATGCACCCATCATTCATATATACAGAGGAGTAGTACTGTGCATCTGTACATAATTGCATTCCAGGAGCCACTATTGAGAATTGCACCCATCATTTATCCATCATTAATTTTAAGAGAAGTAGTACTGTACAGCTATCCATACATGCAAATTGATACTGAGAATGACATTTATGGTTCAAAACAAGAGATTTGTTGCTGGGCAGGTGTCAGTGCATTCAGGAAAAGACATGTTTCTGAGAATTGTATCCAGCATTCACCCATCACTCATTGAAAGAAGTAGTACTGTGTAGCTATCCATACATGCAGAATGAGAGAAGTGATACTGAGAATTATATTCATGGTTGAGAATAAGAGATTTACAGCTGGGAAGGTGTCTGTGCCAGCAGAAAAAATAAGCGTTACTGAGAATTGCATCCAGCACCCAGAACCAGTGGTGTCCTGTTCATAGACACATGCCAAAGTAAGAGACGGTGGGGGTCATTCCGAGTTGATCGCTCGCTAGCTGTTTTTAGCAGCCGTGCAAATGCTATGCCGCCGCCCTCTGTGAGTGTATTTTAGCTTAGCAGAAGTGTGAACGAAAGGATGGCAGAGCGGCTACAAAATAATTTTGTGCAGTTTTAGAGTAGCTCTAAACCTACTCAGCGCTTGCGATCACTTCAGACTATTCAGTTCCGGATTTGACGTCACAAACACGCCCTGCGTTCGCCCAGCCACGCCTGCGTTTTTCCTGGCACGCCTGCGTTTTTCCGAACACTCCCTGAAAACGGTCAGTTGACACCCAGAAACGCCCACTTCATGTCAATCACTCTGCGGCCAGCAGTGCGACTTAAAAGCTTCGCTAGACCTTGTGGGAAACTACATCGGCCGTTGCGAAAGTACGTTGCGCGTGCGCATTCAGGGCCGGTTCGAGCGCTTTCAGCGCCCCGGGCGGGCAATGGGGGCGTGGCTTCATACAGGGGGCGTGGTCAGTTACGCCACCTGTACAGTAGTAGCGCCGCTGAAATGATGTGCGGTGCGCGATGACGTCATCGCGCACCGCACAGCAAAGGTCCTCTCCACGAAGGAAAACTAGACGCTATGCGTCTAGTTCCCTTCACAGCGGGGGGCAGCAGCAGCGGGACAGACCGAGCAGCGGGAGGCACAGCAGCAGCGGATCTTGCCATGGTGCGGCGCCCTCCGGAAGGCGGCGCCCCGGGCAAAAGTCCTGCTTGCCCGTGGCAAGATCCGCTACTGTGCGCATTACGCCGCATGCGCAGAAGTGCCTTTTTTTGCATCATCGCTGTGCAGCAAACATTTTCAGCTAGCGATTAACTCGGAATGACCCCCAGTGCTCGGATCATATACATTGGGCTGGCACCTTGCTACACAGTTGGGATCATGCACCGAATGACCAAAACTTTTGCGTGATTTTTTCGTGTTGATAATCGCAGAATCAAAGGTAAAATAGAATAAATGTCACTATGTTGATACGTTGCTGCTGACTGGAAATACATTGCCTGTGTCCCCCCATTGTTGGACTTTGTATTATCACATGGATGGGTCACCTACATGTAACTCACTAAATAGCATCATGAATTATATAATGGAGATAGACAGTATCGGACTGGGGCATATAGGGCCCAACGGGGGAATGCAGTGGTATGGGCCCATGTTTAGGGGTGTGGCCAGTCCGCAGAAGGGGTGTGGCCTGCTACCTCATTGGTTTGACTACAAATTAGAGAGTGCAACGTCTGGGCCCCTTCATAAATATATACAGTCAGTTCAGCGGCTGCATGCATGATAATGTACCAGATTAATAACAGCAATGCACTGTAGAAAATACACCATAGTCCAGTATAAGGTAACATATGTATGATGTATAATTCAAGTGCACAGTCTGGAACCTGATCCTTAGAGCAGGAGGTCGGGCCCCCAGGCAGTGTGGCCCACCGGCGGTTTCCCCTGTGCCATTGTGGGCCAGTCCAAGTCTGGAGATAGTTCAGTTTTTCCTGACTTCCATCTACCCAATGCATGTACAATCATCCGCTTGTCTGTTATAGGCGTGTTCCTGTAGTGCCCTGCAGGTGGCAGTCTTGTGCTGCTGGACTCCAAGGAACCAATGTTTCGCTTACATAAATAATGTATAATGAATGTTACAGCTGGGAGGCAAGATGTGGTGGGAGCAGCTGTGTGCAGTCATGCAAATGGTAACACAACATGGAGCTAATATCTGCAACATGAGCATTATCGTATTGTAAAGCGACGCGTTTTTGTCTTTAGACTTTTCACAACTAACTGAGAACAACACTCTGCGAACGCTGACTTTTCACTTACCGCAGTGAGCGCAATAAAGTCATGTGGCACAGTCTGTCATTACTGAGCAAGGCGCAACTGTGCCCTGTGCTTCACCCTCCCCCTGTGCGGCGCTTAGTTATCACTAACATTTTTTTTATTTTATTTTTTACATAAATCACTGTGGTAGGCTACAAGAAAAATTATGGTATTTATTTACCATGTTCCTTGATCTGTTTCTTGAGGATGGTTTTAAAGATTTATAACTCTATATTATTATTATTATTATTATCCTTTATTTATATGGCGCCATAAGGGTTCCACAGCGCCCAATTACAGAGTACATATGCACATAATCAGAACAGGAAAACAGTGACTTACAGTTGAAGACAATATAGGACAAGTACAGGGTAACTAAGCATAACTACACCAGTAAACGACATAGAGATAAGTTCCAAGGTGGCCAAAAAACTGCGGGATTTGGGCAGTTGAGGATTATTAAAGTAAGAAAAGGATAAGCACATGAGGGAAGAGGACCCTACTCGTGAGAGCTTACATTCTAAAGGGGAGGGGCAGACAGACAGGGGTGACACAGATGGGGTACATAGAGAGCGTGGAACAGAGGGTTAGGATGAGATTTGGCTGGGTTTGGTGAAGAAGTGGTCTTGAGAGCCCGTTTGACGTTCTGTAGAGAGGTGGAGAGTCTGAGGGGGAGAGGTAGGGAATTCCAGAGAAAGGGAGCAGCACGTGCAAAATCTTGGAGGTAGGAGTGGGAGGAAGTAATCAGAAGACAGGAGAGTCATGGGTAACCATAGCAACCACAGTTACATGATGTATGATATAGGGAACATCCCCTCTGGTCTCTGTGTGCACTGTGACATCCTCCACCATCCCCCCTCCACCATCACATGACGTGTAGCACCCTGTGTGAGTCTGCCTTGCAGCCATACTTGTTAGAAAAAGTTATATACTTTAAAAGGTGCTTATATTGCTAGCACCTAATAATAATAATAATAATAATAATATAAATAAAAAACAACCTGTGGAATTGCTGTTTTAAACATGCCAATAAAGTGACATTATTATGATCAACTGTGGGCTGTGCGCGAAAAAGACACAATTTTGCAAATCGCAAATTTACTAAAGATCAAGTCGCAGGGAAGTTGCATGTGAAATCGCGGCAAATCACCATCACCACAATCCTCCCCAAAATAACATTGGTAACACTGGAAATCGCACATTTATTAAGAATCGTTTTTGCAAATGCGCACAAATTCGCAACAAAATCGCACCTGAATGCACTGGCTTCTTTAGTGTGTCGACGCACGCAGAGGAAGGTTTTGGAGCAGCCTCGATGCAGGCAGTGATGTCACGTGGGCTGCACCAGCTGGCTGAAAGGGCCTTGAAGTAAGAAACAGAACAGAGGAACCAGCGGGTCGGAACGTGTTTGGGGATTTTACGGCGACTTGTGGCGCAAATTGAGGCATGGTTAGCTTTGTGCTGGCATGCGTCGTCTGAGGCATTCTACTGCAAATTATAGTGCATTCACATACAACTTCTTAAGCAAATTCCCATGCGAAAACCACAAAATCGACAAAATCACACACGCAAGAAAAACGACAACATACACCAGTGAAAGACAAAAACGCAAGTAAAAATGCTTGTTAGTAAATATGCGATTTTTGTACCAGCAATTAGGGGCGATACGGGTGATTTCTACTCTCACCCAAAATCGATTCTTAGTAAATTTCCCCCTTAGATAGAGAACAAGGAGGTTAAAAACAAAAACCTGTGAAGTTAGCCAGACGCTCTTGAACCACAGACCGTTCCTTACATAACTACCACTCACAATCCACGGAGGCAAAGGGGCGCCGCACTGTGACCGCTTGGTAGAAGTGAGAAGCAGCATTATGTGATTTTGCGGATTAGGACCCTTAAGATATGTAGGGGGCCATTTGTCATTAAATATTTGCTGCTTATTCCCCCAAAACATCTGGGTAACTGCAAATATACAATATCGCCCCCATGTGTCACAGATATCTGCTGCCGTCCCTACATTTCTGACAGCAGCTGCAGGTTTCTACGGGGGATACTGCCAGATGTGCCAAGCTCGGCAAAGCATTCCAGAGACTGGCCCCTGCAGATACCGCCATCTGAAGATGGCGTCAGCATAGGGATTGCCATCGACCATCGATGATTCAAAATAATCGATGGTTTATGGCCGATGTTGAATACTTTTGCCATAAATGGGGGAGAACCAGATGGTTTCCCTGCATCGATGGAAAGGTATAACTAAATACTTTTTTTGTTTTTCTCTAACGTCCTAGTGGATGCTGGGGACTCCGTAAGGACCATGGGGAATAGACGGGCTCCGCCAGAGACTGGGCACTCTAAAGAAAGATTTAGTACTACCTGGTGTGCACTGGCTCCTCCCTCTATGCCCCTCCTCCAGACCTCAGTTAGAATCTGTGCCCGGCCAGAGCTGGGTGCTTTTAGTGGGCTCTCCTGAGCTTGCTAAGAAGAAAGTATTTTAGTTTAGGTTTTTTTATTTTCAGAGAGCTTCTGCTGGCAACAGACTCTCTGCTACGTGGGACTGAGGGGAGAGAAGCAAACCTACTAACTGCGGCTAGGTTGCGCTTCTTAGGCTACTGGACACCATTAGCTCCAGAGGGATCGAACACAGGTACCTAACCTTGATCGTCCGTTCCCGGAGCTGCGCCGCCGTCCCCCTCGCAGAGCCAGAAGTACAGAAGCAGCAGAAGCATGAAGACATCGAAATCGGCGGCAGAAGACTCCTGTCTTCACTTAAGGTAGCGCACAGCACTGCAGCTGTGCGCCATTGCTCCCGCAGCACACCCGCACACTCTGGTCACTGTAGGGTGCAGGGCGCAGGGGGGGGCGCCCTGGGCAGCAATTAAGGTACCTTTTGGCAAAATAACACATATATCCAGTCAGGCACTGGATATATGTTCGAGCCCCCGCCATTTTTTTTACACATAGAAGCGGTACAGAAGCCCGCCGCTGAGGGGGCGGGGCCTTCTTCCTCAGCACACCAGCGCCATTTTCTCTTCACAGCTCCGCAGGAAAGACGCTCCCCAGGCTCTCCCCTGCAGTATCCAGGTGCAAAAAGGGTAAAAAGAGAGGGGGGGCACATAAATTTAGGCGCAAAACGATTACAAACAGCAGCTACTGGGTAATCACTAAGGTACAGTGTAATCCCTGGGTTATATAGCGCTGGGGTGTGTGCTGGCATACTCTCTCTCTGTCTCCCCAAAAGCCTTTGTGGGGTCCTGTCCTCAGTCAGAGCATTCCCTGTGTGTGTGCGGTGTGTCGGTACGTCAGTGTCAACATGTTTGATGAGGAAGGATATGTGGAGGCAGAACAAGTGCAGGTGAATGAGGTGTCGCCGCCGACGGTGCCAACACCTGATTGGATGGATATGTGGAAGGTGTTAAATGATAATGTAAGCTCCTTACATAACAGGTTGGATAAAGCTGTAGCCTTGGGACAGTCAGGGTCTCAACCCATGCCTGATCCTACAATGCAGAGGCTGTCAGGGTCTCACAAGCGCCCACTATCCCAGATGGTTGACACAGATGCCGACACGGAGTCTGACTCCAGTGTCGATGACGATGATGCAAAGTTGCAGCCTAAAATGACTAAAGCCATCCGCTACATGATTATAGCAATGAAGGATATATTGCACATATCAGAGGAAAACCCTGTCCCTGACAAGAGGGTTTATATGTATGGGGAGAAAAAGCAAGAAGTGACTTTTCCCCCTTCACATGAATTAAATGAATTATGTGTAAAAGCGTGGGATTCCCCTGATAGGAAAGTAGTAATTTCCAAGAGAATACTAATGGCGTATCCTTTCCCGCCAACGGACAGGTTACGCTGGGAATCCTCCCCGAGGGTAGACAAGGCGTTGACACGCTTATCTAAGAGGGTGGCCCTGCCGTCTCAGGATACGGCCGCCCTAAAGGATCCTGCGGATAGAAAGCAGGAAGCTATCCTGAAGTCTGTTTATACACATTCTGGTACTCTACTGAGGCCAGCAATTGCTTCGGCCTGGATGTGTAGTGCTGTAGCAGCTTGGACTGATAATCTATCGGAGGAGATAGATACCCTGGACAGGGACACTGTTCTACTGACCCTGGGACATATCAAGGACGCTGTCCTATATATGCGCGATGCCCAGAGGGACATTTGCCTGCTGGGCTCTAGAATAAACGCAATGTCCATTTCTGCCAGAAGGGTCTTATGGACTCGGCAATGGACAGGGGATGCCGACTCTAAAAAACACATGGAGGTTTTGCCTTATAAGGGTGAGGAATTGTTTGGGGACGGTCTCTCGGACCTAGTTTCCACTGCTACGGCAGGGAACTCAAATTTCTTGCCTTATGTTCCCTCACAGCCGAAGAAAGCACCGTATTACCAAATGCAGTCCTTTCGTTCACAAAAGAGCAAGAAAGTCAGAGGGGCATCTTTTCTTGCCAGAGGCAGGGGCAGAGGAAAAAAACTGCACCATGCAGCTAGTTCCCAGGAACAAAAGTCCTCCCCGGCTTCCACTAAATCCACCGCATGACGCTGGGGCTCCACAGGCGGAGCCAGGAGCGGTGGGGGCGCGTCTCCGAAATTTCAGCCACCAGTGGGTTCGCTCACAGGTGGATCCTTGGGCTATACAAATTGTGTCTCAGGGATACAAGCTGGAGTTCGAAGTGACGCCCCCTCACCGTTACCTAAAATCGGCCTTGCCAGCTTCCCCCATGGAAAGGGAGGTAGTGCTGGCGGCAATTCACAAGCTATACCTCCAGCAGGTGGTAGTAAAGGTTCCCCTCCTTCAACAGGGAAGGGGTTACTATTCCACTTTGTTTGTGGTACCGAAACCGGACGGTTCGGTCAGACCCATCTTGAATTTAAAATCCCTGCATATTTATCTGAGAAAATTCAAGTTCAAAATGGAATCGCTCAGGGCGGTCATTGCAAGCCTGGAAGAGGGGGATTTTATGGTGTCTCTGGACATAAAGGATGCTTACCTGCATGTCCCCATTTATCCGCCTCATCAAGAGTACCTCAGGTTTGTGGTACAGGACTGTCATTACCAATTCCAGACGCTGCCGTTTGGCCTGTCCACGGCACCGAGAATATTTACCAAGGTGATGGCGGAGATGATGGTGCTCCTTCGGAAGCAAGGAGTTACAATTATCCCATACTTGGACGATCTCCTCATAAAGGCGAGGTCCAGGGAGCAATTACTGATCAGCGTAGCACACTCTCAGGAAGTGTTGCGGCAGCACTGCTGGATTCTGAATATTCCAAAGTCGCAGCTGATTCCTACGAAGCGTCTGCCCTTCCTGGGCATGATTCTGGATACAGGCCAGAAGAAGGTATTTCTCCTGGATGAGAAGGCTCAGGAGCTCGTGACTCTGGTCAGGGACCTCCTGAAACCAAAACAGGTGTCGGTGCATCACTGCACGCGAGTCCTGGGAAAGATGGTGGCGTCATACGAAGCCATTCCCTTCGGCAGGTTCCATGCCAGGATTTTTCAGTGGGATCTGTTGGACAAGTGGTCCGGATCGCATCTTCAGATGCATCGGCTGATCACCCTGGCCCCCAGGGCCAGGGTGTCTCTTCTGTGGTGGCTGCAGAGGGCTCACCTCCTCGAGGGCCGCAGGTTCGGCATACAGGACTGGGTCCTGGTGACCACGGATGCAAGCCTCCGAGGTTGGGGGGCAGTCACTCAGGGAAGAAACTTCCAAGGGCTGTGGTCAAGTCAGGAGACTTGTCTGCACATAAATATCCTAGAACTAAGGGCCATATACAACGCCCTAAGCCAAGCTGAGCCTCTGCTTTGAGACCAACCAGTGCTGATTCAGTCAGACAACATCACTGCAGTGGCCCATGTCAACCGACAGGGCGGCACAAGAAGCAGGGTGGCGATGGCAGAAGCCACCAGGATTCTTCGTTGGGCGGAGAATCACATACTAGCACTGTCAGCAGTGTTCATTCCGGGAGTGGACAACTGGGAAGCAGACTTCCTCAGCAGGCACGACCTCCACCCGGGAGAGTGGGGACTTCATCAAGAAGTCTTCACGCTGATTGCAAATCGATGGGAACTCCCACAGGTGGACATGATGGTGTCACGCCTCAACAAAAAGCTAAACAGGTATTGCGCCAGGTCAAGGGACCCTCAGGCGATAGCTGTGGACGCACTAGTAACACCATGGGTGTTCCAGTCGGTCTATGTGTTTCCTCCTCTTCCTCTCATACCCAAGGTGCTGAGAATTGTAAGTAAAAGTGGAGTGAGAACAATACTCATTGTTCCGGATTGGCCAAGAAGGACTTGGTACCCGGAACTGCAAGAAATGCTCACAGAGGACCCATGGCCTCTGCCTCTCAGACAGGACCTGTTACAACAAGGGCCCTGTCTGTTCCAAGACTTACCGCGGCTGCGTTTGACGGCATGGCGGTTGAACGCCGGATCCTAGCGGAAAAGGGCATTCCGGTTGAAGTTATTCCTACG
The DNA here is from genome assembly GCF_028390025.1 of Pseudophryne corroboree. Taxonomy (NCBI): domain Eukaryota; kingdom Metazoa; phylum Chordata; class Amphibia; order Anura; family Myobatrachidae; genus Pseudophryne; species Pseudophryne corroboree. Next base: position 22,741,407 of record NC_086451.1, on the reverse strand, counting down.
CTGATAAAGGCTAGGAAAGACGTGACAGCAAAACATTATCACCGTATATGGGCCCTCATTCCGAGTTGTTCGCTCGTTCTTTTTCATCGCATCGCAGTGAAAATCCGCTTAGTACGCATGCGCAAAGTTCGCACTGCGACTGCGCCAAGTAACTTTACTATGAAGAAAGTATTTTTACTCACGGCTTTTTCTTCGCTCCGGCGATCGTAATGTGATTGACAGGAAATGGGTGTTACTGGGCGGAAACACGGCGTTTCAGGGGCGTGTGGCTGAAAACGCTACCGTTTCCGGAAAAAACGCAGGAGTGGCCGGAGAAACGGTGGGAGTGCCTGGGCGAACGCTGGGTGTGTTTGTGACGTCAACCAGGAACGACAAGCAATGAAATGATCGCACAGGCAGAGTAAGTCTGGAGCTACTCTGAAACTGCTAAGTAGTTAGTAATCGCAATATTGCGAATACATCGGTCGCAATTTTAAGAAGCTAAGATTCACTCCCAGTAGGCGTAGGCTTAGCGTGTGTAACTCTGCTAAATTCGCCTTGCGACCGATCAACTCGGAATGAGGGCCATGGCGAAAATATGTTGCTTGGTGTGAGGCCAGGAAGGCCCCTACAGAGGAATTCCAGCTGGGTCGATTCCTGCACTTCCTACAGTCAGGAGTGACTATGGGCCTAAAATTAGGGTCCATAAAGGTCCAGATTTCGTCCCTATCCATTTTCTTTCAAAAGGAACTGGCTTCACTGCTTGAGGTTCAGACGTTTGTTAAGGGAGTGCTGCATATTCAGCCCCCTTTTGTGCCACCAGTGGCACCTTGGGATCTTAACGTGGTCTTGGGGTTCCCGAAATCCCACTGGTTTGAGCCACTTAAGACCGTGGAGCTAAAGTATCTCACATGGAAAGTGGTCATGCTGTTGGCCTTAGCGTCGGCTAGGCGTGTGTCAGAATTGGCGGCTTTGTCATGTAAAAGCCCCTATCTGGTTTTTCATATGGACAGGGCAGAATTGCGGACTCGTCCGCAATTTCTACCAAAGGTTGTGTCTTCGTTTCATTTGAACCAACCAACCAACCAACCAACCAACCAACCAACCTATTGTGGTGCCTGCGGCTACTCGTGACTTGGAGGATTCCAAGTTGCTGGACGTGGTCCGGGCTTTGAAGACTTATGTTAACAGAACGGCTGGAGTCAGGAAGACTGACTCGCTGTTTATCCTGTATGCATCCAACAAGCTGGGTGCTCCTGCTTCAAAGCAAACTATTGCGCGCTGGATCTGTAACATGATTCAGCAGGCTCATTCTGCGGAAGGATTGCCGCATCCTAAATCAGTGAAAGCCCACTCCACAAGGAAGGTGGGCTCTTCTTGGGCGGCTGCCCGAGGGGTCTCGGCATTACAGCTTTGCCGAGCTGCTACTTGGTCGGTTTCAAACACTTTTGCAAAATTCTACAAGTTTGATACCCTGGCTGAGGAGGACCTTGTGTTTGCCCATTCGGTGCTGCAGAGTCATCCGCACTCTCCCGCCCGTTTGGAGGCTTTGGTATAATCCCCATGGTCCTTACGGAGTCCCCAGCATCCACTAGGACGTTAGAGAAAATAAGATTTTACTCACCGGTAAATCTTTTTCTCGTAGTCCGTAGTGGATGCTGGGCGCCCGTCCCCAGTGCGGACTTTCTGCAATACGTGTATATAGTTATTGCTTAATAAAGGGTTATGTTATATTGGCATCTTTTGGTTGATGCTCTGTTGTTGTTCATACTGTTAACTGGGTATAGTTATCACAAGTTATACGGTGTGATTGGTGTGGCTGGTATGAGTCTTACCCTGGATTCCAAGTCCTTTTCTTGTAACTGAGGTCTGGAGGAGGGGCATAGAGGGAGGAGCCAGTGCACACCAGATAGTACTAAATCTTTCTTTAGAGTGCCCAGTCTCCTGCGGAGCCCGTCTATTCCCCATGGTCCTTACGGAGTCCCCAGCATCCACTACGGACTACGAGAAAAAGATTTACCGGTGAGTAAAATCTTATTTTTTAATGTGGTGCCAGGACATGGAGCTTAGCTCCGCCCCCGACACCCGCTAAGACCCACCCCTGGTTTTTCATTGGTCCGTGGGCGAGCCTGCACCTTTCATTGGTGACAATCGAGTGGTGCAAACCATCGATGATTCACCATGGATGGTTTGTGTACAATCGAAGGTTATCGTCGATGGTATCATCGATGAACACCCCACCGATGGCCATCCCTACGTTAGCCCGTTGCAGCCTAAAGGACCCCATACACTAATTCGACATCACCCCGGCAGCTGGAGGGCAGGATCGGCAAAGATACATCGTATGCTGTCCTTTTGCATACGATATATCTGGGCGATCCCAGCCATGCCTGTGGGGTCGGACGTGATTAAATGTGCAGCACATTCAATCCGGAGGATCCGGTCTGATGCTCACGGAAATGCGCATCGGATCGGAAACCCCTCCAAAATGCCTCATTTCATCCGATATATCGGGGCCGAATGCCCGAAATCGGATGAAATATGATTGTCCTAGTGTATGGGGCCCTTAAGAGCGGCATAGAGCCCTGCTCCGGCACTGCTGTCCGTAAACCAGGATCCATAGACGGTAGGTGAGGGAACCGGGGTCATGGATAAGCAGGTGAGCGGTGACGGCTGGCATGGGGTGTGAGGAAGCATCGCTTCAGCGGGGTGGGGGTGGGTGAGAACATGCACAAGCGGCTCCCACTGTAATCAGACTTTAGAGGGCGGAGGAGGACTACCTTGCAGGTGCTGGATATGAGGTAAGTATTGAGGGGTAGAGTGGGATGGAGCCACAGGATGATGCAGAGCAGGGGGCAGGTTGAGGTGAAGTGAGTGGTGGACCGAGGTGACCCACCAAACCTCCCACCTGTCCCGTCAGCATGAGGCCTAGAGTGTGGTGCCAAACCTGGACTTCCCAGGGATCATGGCCACCACAAGAGAGCTGAGAATGTGTATACTTCCTGTACAGAAATCTTCCATACCCCTTTGTACAGTGCGGCGGACTATGCAGGCGCTATACGGTAGTGGTACATAAATATATTGAGCACTTCCTGCTGGTTTCCCCGGCGGTTTATATATTATCAGTGTTATCGCACCCACTGTTTACACATTCTTTGTTCTGCTCGCTTGCGCTGATATTTTTCAGCATAGTGGTTCCAGGCGTCTGTTCCTGTAGATAATTACGTCTCCATGCGGGCTGTGTCCCCTAGACAAGGTCACAGGAAAATGATTCAAGTGTTCTCACACGTGTGTCAGGTGCCGACACGATTATGTGATGCGCCAATTCTGATTGGTCGTCGCAGTTTCCAGTGCTGGAAAGCCCTAGATTTAAAGTTCAATTTAATTTGAGATAAATTAACCGAGACAATGAGGCTCTAAATACTAGTAGGGTTTTTGACTGCGCCCCCAAAACGGCGGACAAACGCCGTGCCGCCCCCTCCCGCCCAGCGACCGCCTCTGCCTGTCAATCAGGCAGAGGCGATCGCTAGGTAACGACGGCCTTCGGCCGTCCGGTATGAGCCGGCGCACTGTGTCGCTGGCGCATGCGCAGTTCCGACCCGATCGCTGCGACACGATAAACTGCAGCGAACGATCGGGTTGGAATGACCCCCCTAATACCTTACTAGCATGCAGTGGAGCCCCACTAATCCATAGAGATGTTTTCCAGCTTTCGCTCTACCACATAAGAAGATACTCCAGCAGGGAGAATCTCCATTTTGAGCTGTAACATCCTACCCCTCTGGTCTAATACAAGGGATTTGATATACAGATTAACTTTTCTTTACACAAAGGATTTAAGACGTAAGGGCTCGATTCAGACCGGATCGCTGTCGTGCGAATTCACACAGCCGCTGATTAGCGAATGACTGCGTATGCATATGGATCGTAATGAGCAGGTGCGAGGTCAAACTGCGAACAAATCCTGCGTCTTTTTTTATCGCTAGGTGAACGCAGGCTGAGTGACAGGAAGCGGGCGTTTGGGGGTGGTAACTGGCCGTTTTCTGGGAGTGTCAGGATAAACGCAGGCGTGCCCAAGCGTTTTCAGGGCGGGTGTGTGGCGTCAGCTCCGGCCCGGATCAGCCTGTTTGTATCGCACTGTAGGAGTAAGTCCTGGGCTGCGCACACACTGGAGAAATCATTCCATGGTGAGTGAGGTGCGAATGGATTTGCAGCTGTCCGCTGTCTGGCGAGGTTTTCGTACGGCGTACACATGCATTCGCACACTTGCACGGGGCGGGATTTCACTCTCTATGGGCGGCGGCTATCTGATCGCAACCCTCTGCAAAAACACAGGGGAGCTATCAGGTCTGAATAATGCCCAATGTGCAGCTTGTGATTACACACCCTATGGATCTTCGTTAATGAGGTAATAGTTTACTGGAGTCCAGTATAATAATTCAGGCACCCTTTGCAATTTTTTAAACATAGATAGATAAATATTTCTTCAGATCTTCTGCGTGCACAATCGTAATAGACACAACACCTCTAAATCAGGTCCTGTGCCTCACTGCGTTGTCTCGGTAACTGTGTGATACCCAGACACACGGACAACATAACATCAGGCGGTTGGTGATCGATATATAACACTCATGAGGGAAAGTCTGTCCGTGTCGCTGCTCCTGTGACATTCCCCTCAGGTATGTAGGCCGTGTCTGCACCGTACAGCTCAGTGTTTGTGCTGCGGTTTATGAGGAGCTAGCAAACAGATGTGAACTCACTGACGCTCCACGCCGTAGAGAAATCTCATTCACTCCTGACTCAGGGATTAGTCCTCTGTGGAACCTCCGTGATAGGATTACCATGAAGTTATGGAAACACTGTCTGACTTAAGGAAAGATGAGGTCTTGCATGCATTGTGTCTTTAAATAGCTCTGTAGTATTTAGGAAAATGAGGAGCTGAACAAATCACATCTTAAAATATATATATTATTATCCCACTGGTTCTGGAAACAAAGGTCACTTGAGAGCAGATTTGCAGTATACTCATGCCGTCTGCTATCCCACCATAAATAGGGTATTTATTTATTCACCCCCCCCCCCCATTGTTAACGTTTGACTTTAGTAGGAAAGATAAAATGTCTCATCGAGCTTCAAATGTCTAAGAATTATGCAAAAACAGTGTAATATGGGGAATTAATATGAAAAATCCCAGGGATCATAGATGTCACTTGGGTCGTACTGTTAGGTTTGACCCCTTTCCACTGACATAAAAATCCCGGGTTTTTTCACATGAACGTGATTTTAGTCTGTGGAAAAGGAGACTACCCGGGACTAGGGTCACGGAGTTGGGACCTGGGAATTTGCAAATTTCCGGACAAATACAGAAAATAGAGGTAGATGATTGCGCTGTGAGGGCTTTTAGCAAGCCTGGGGGGGAGTCTAGGAGTCCCCTAAAAGACTCCAAATTGAAAGAACTGAAAAACGTGAGATTGCTCCTCCCACCTGGCGCCGGTCCAATGCTACAATGTAAAATGTACTTCAGTTTTCACTATGGGTATGAAATACCCAGTAGCGGATCTTGCCACGGGCGGAGGGCGCCGCACCATGGCAAGATCCGCTACTGTGCCTCCCGCCGCTGTGCCCCCCCGCTGTGAAGGGAACCAGACGTGGAGGGGACCTTTGCTGTGCGGTGCGCGATGACGTCATGGCGCACCGCACAGCATTGTGGCACAGACGCTAGGGGTCATAATTGACCTATAGTGTCTATGCTGATCCGAGGAGAGGAGCAGCGCCGGCGGAGGTCTGCAATCAGGAGCGGGGATTTTTTTCCCCTCTCTTTCAGCGGCGCTACAGGGGGCACAAATGGGGACGTAACTGACCACGCCCCCGTATGAAGCCACGCCCCTATCGTTTTGCCCGGGGCGCCACAAGGCAAAGAACCGGCCCTGGAAATACCAGTGTGATAGATACAAGTAAACAAATGTTTAATACTGTGCAAATTTAAAAAAACAGGACAGAGAATGACCCCAAATGGGAAACAAATCCTACCAGGATGACAATAGGACCCGCAGGTGTGATATGCAAGGAATTCCCGGGAAAAATACCCTGCATGTGGCTCCTTCAGGTGTGTTTCCCACTGGTCCTTTCCCCAGTCCGAATGTCGTGAAAGCACTGGAAGGCAAAAGCCGACGCGTTTCGGGATGTCAAGGTCCCTTTTTCAAGGCTGTATGCCTCCAGTGCTGTGTGTGTGTCCTTATATTGTCCAAAAATGAGTCACATGTCCCAAAAAAAGGAAATTCTTGTCCGCCGTCTACCGGAACCGGAAGTGACTTTTTTTTTGCGTTCTACCTGCCGACCGAAAGTGAGATGCGTTCCATTGACCGGAAGTTGGCTATTAATGGCTCCCGCTGATGTAAGGGGAACTTTTCTTGTCTCAGAATGGGTAACTTGGTTCCAGATGGACTAATTTAGTTCTTTAAATGATGGAACTTCTTCCAGGATGTATTACTATAAATCTGGCATTGGAAAGGTACAGCTGGTGACATGTAGTTCATAGGGGTTGTATTCTAATACTACCTTTTCAGATTTCATACGGCATTAGTGGTTTATCTGAATTTCCGGGTTTGCAGTGGAAAAGGGGTATTAGCAGTGCATCAGCCACAAACCTCTATTCACTTATTTTCAGGCCCGTAATCATTGGGACATGAGTAAAATTTGTGAAAAACTTTTGCAAAATATCCCAGCTTGTTTCCTATTTGAACCCGCTGCAACCTCCCCCGCCTCCTCCCCCTTCCTTCCCCAGCGCATGATGTAGTGGGTCGGCTGGCAGCATCAGTGACCGCAGCATATAAAGGACGCTCCAGTGGTACTGCAGTAGCGATTCTGGCTGAAGGGTCAAGGGTTCCGAATGCTGCTGATACGCTGCTGAAAGTTGTAACAAATGTGTGAATGATTTTACTTTTAATAATGTGACATCAATATTTTTGAGGAAAAAAAATGTAAAAAAAGATTTATGAGTTGATTCAGTGACTCAGTGGTGAAAATTGTACGGTAAACCAAACCGGCGCTTGCTCTTGGTTCCGATCAGGGCCGGATTAAGGGTCACATGGGCCTGAATGCATACAACATAAAAACCAAAAGTTGTTTGTTTTTTTCACACCCCTTGTAAAAAGCTATTTTTGAGGGTCCATCCTGATTTGTTGAATCCAAAATGTGTGGTACTGACTGGTGGAGCGTGGCCTCCATCAAACGAGGGATCGACTGTATTTCGTCCCAGCCAGATGGGAATGTTGCCAGGCGAGTATAGGTAATTACATCAATATCTGTGTCTAAAACACCTCAAACGCCCCAGGGCTGTCTTATACTGTAAGTCTGGTCGCGAGGGTAACATGTCAGCCTGCTGAGGAGAATTGTGTTGTATCCTACTATAACTGAGCAATATCTTCCACACATATAGTCTGAATCCACAGATGCAACGGATTCAGTATGATTTACCGACGGTCGGGATGCCGGCTGTCAATATACATGTATGTGTGTGTGGGGGGGGGGGGATACTGTAATTCAGTAATCTGGGCAGTTGCTCCAGGCAGAGAATATATGGGCAGGCAAGATATAGGAAACGTTAATAACATCTTCTTACTGCAGTGGTTGTACATTGCTGGTAAAGGTTGCACCAAATGAAGTAAAATATATAGTATATCTGCCTAGTGTACTGTATAACCGCTCCTATAGTATGTGGGAGGCATTAGCAGGAGTGCGGTTTGGGTTGCCGCCTCAGGAGATAATTGTTAGTTATAACATGACCATGGGTGTGTGCAAGGAGGGTGCACACCCTAACATCAGGCACCCCCCACACGCCAGGTCGGACGTTGCACCGATGTTCAAAGCTGAATCATAGCCCTGGGCAAAACTGGCTGGCCAATTACACATAGGGGGTCATTCCGAGTTGATCATAGCTGTGTTAAATTTAGCACAGCTACGATCGTTAACTCAGACATGCGGGGGGACGCCCAGCACAGGGCTAGTCCGCCCCACATGTCAGTGCCCCCCCCCCCCCCCACACAAATACAAAAGCATCACACAGCGGCGATGCCTTTGTATTTGAGGAGTAACTCCCGGCCAGCGCAGCTCCTGCAGCTGGCCGGGAGTTGCTCGTCGCTCCCGCTGGCCGCAGCGGCTGCGTGAAATGTCATGCAGCCGCCGCGGCTCGACCCCCCAATGGTCCGGCCACTCCTGCGTTGGCCGGACCGCTCCCCCTAAACGGCGGCTTAACGCCGCCGTTCAGCCCCCCCTCGCCTAGTGACCGCCTCTGTCTCAGAGGCGATCGCTAGGTAACGAAAGCTGCCATGCGCAGTTCCGACCCGATCGCTGCGCTGCGACAAACTGCAGCGAGCGATCGGGTCAGAATGACCCCCATTGTACGCAGCCACGCTGTGAGGGCACTGTCTCAGCCCGGCTCCCGCCATGACACTGCCCAGAGCTGCTGCACTGAGTACTTCCTAACCTGCTGCTGTCTGCCCACTGGCACCGATGGAGCTGTCTTTAGAGGGAGTCACCGACCCCTGTACACGTGGGGCAGGTTCTGTGATGTGAAGGGAGAGGGAGGCTGTGCTGCGAGGGGCTTTGAGGGGAGAAGGGTGCTGTGCTGCAAGGTGCTGTGAGGGGAGAGGGGTGCTATTCTGCAAGGGGCTGTGAGGGGAGAAGGGTGCTGTACTGCAAGGGGCTGTGAGGGGAGAAGGGTGCTGTGCTATAAGGGGCTGTGAGGGGAGAAGGGTGCTGTGAAGGGTTGTGCAGTGTGCTGATCTATATGGGTGTTATTCTGAGAGGGCTGCTGTACTGGGAGGGCTACGGTGAAGGCTGCGTGGAGAGAGGGGTGCTCAGGGGCTGTGAAGGATGCAGTGCTGTGAGGGGCTGTGCGGAGAGAGGGGGCTGAGGGGCTGTGAAGGCTGCAGTGCTGTGAGGGTCTGTGTGGAGAGAGGGGGCTGAGGGGCTGTGAAGGCTGCAGTGCTGTGAGGGGCTGTGTTGAGAGAGGGGTGCTGAGGGGCTGTGAAGGCTGCAGTGCTGTGAGGGGCTGTGTGGAGAGAGGGGTGCTGAGGGGCTGTGAAAGCTGCAGTGCTGTGAGGGTCTGTGTGGAGAGAGGGGGCTGAGGGGCTGTGAAGGCTGCAGTGCTGTGAGGGTCTGTGTGGAGAGAGGGGGCTGTGAAGGATGCAGTGCTGTGAGGATCTGTGTGGAGAGAGGGGGCTGAGGGGCTGTGAAGGCTGCAGTGCTGTGAGGGTCTGTGTGGAGAGAGGGGGCTGAGGGGCTGTGAAGGCTGCAGTGCTGTGAGGGTCTGTGTGGAGAGAGGGGGCTGAGGGGCTGTGAAGGCTGCAGTGCTGTGAGGGGCTGTGTTGAGAGAGGGGTGCTGAGGGGCTGTGAAGGCTGCAGTGCTGTGAGGGGCTGTGTGGAGAGAGGGGTGCTGAGGGGCTGTGAAAGCTGCAGTGCTGTGAGGGTCTGTGTGGAGAGAGGGGGCTGAGGGGCTGTGAAGGCTGCAGTGCTGTGAGGGTCTGTGTGGAGAGAGGGGGCTGTGAAGGATGCAGTGCTGTGAGGATCTGTGTGGAGAGAGGGGGCTGAGGGGCTGTGAAGGCTGCAGTGCTGTGAGGGTCTGTGTGGAGAGAGGGGGCTGAGGGGCTGTGAAGGCTGCAGTGCTGTGAGGGTCTGTGTGGAGAGAGGGGGCTGAGGGGCTGTGAAGGCTGCAGTGCTGTGAGGGGCTGTGTGGAGAGAGGGGGCTGAGGGGCTGTGAGGGCTGCAGTGCTGTGAGGGGCTGTGTGGAGAGAGGGGGCTGAGGGGCTGTGAAGGCTGCAGTGCTGTGAGGGGCTGTGTGGAGAGAGGGGGCTGAGGGGCTGTGAAGGCTGCAGTGCTGTGAGGGTCTGTGTGGAGAGAGGGGGCTGAGGGGCTGTGAAGGCTGCAGTGCTGTGAGGGGCAGTGTGGAGAGGGGGCTGAGGGGCTGTGAGGGCTGCAGTGCTGTGAGGGGCTGTGTGGAGAGGGGGCTGAGGGGCTGTGAAGGCTGCAGTGCTGTGAGGGGCTGTGTGGAGAGAGGGGGCTGAGGGGCTGTGAAGGCTGCAGTGCTGTGAGGGGCTGTGTGGAGAGGGGGCTGAGGGGCTGTGAAGGCTGCAGTGCTGTGAGGGTCTGTGTGGAGAGAGGGGTGCTCAGGGGCTGTGAAGGCTGCAGTGCTGTGAGGATCTGTGTGGAGAGAGGGGTGCTCAGGGGCTGTAAAGGCTGCAGTGCTGTGAGGATCTGTGTGGAGAGAGGGGGCTGTGAGGGCTGCAGTGCTGTGAGGGGCTGTGTGGAGAGAGGGGGCTGAGGGGCTGTGAAGGCTGCAGTGCTGTGAGGGGCTGTGTGGAGAGAGGGGGCTGAGGGGCTGTGAAGGCTGCAGTGCTGTGAGGGGCTGTGTGGAGAGAGGGGGCTGAGGGGCTGTGAAAGCTGCAGTGCTGTGAGGGTCTGTGTGGAGAGAGGGGGCTGAGGGGTTGTGAGGGCTGCAGTGCTGTGAGGGGCTGTGTGGAGAAAGGGGGCTGAGGGGCTGTGAAGGCTGCAGTGCTGTGAGGGTCTGTGTGGAGAGAGGGGGCTGTGAAGGCTGCAGTGCTGTGAGGATCTGTGTGGAGAGAGGGGGCTGAGGGGCTGTGAAGGCTGCAGTGCTGTGAGGGTCTGTGCGGAGAGAGGGGGCTGAGGGGCTGTGAAGGCTGCAGTGCTGTGAGGGTCTGTGTGGAGAGAGGGGGCTGAGGGGCTGTGAAGGCTGCAGTGCTGTGAGGGGCTGTGTAGAGAGAGGGGGCTGAGGGGCTGTGAAGGCTGCAGTGCTGTGAGGGTCTGTGTGGAGAGAGGGGGCTGAGGGGCTGTGAAGGCTGCAGTGCTGTGAGGGGCTGTGTGGAGAGAGGGGGCTGAGGGGCTGTGAAGGCTGCAGTGCTGTGAGGGGCTGTGTGGAGAGAGGGGGCTGAGGGGCTGTGAGGGCTGCAGTGCTGTGAGGGGCTGTGTGGAGAGAGGGGGCTGAGGGGCTGTGAAGGCTGCAGTGCTGTGAGGGGCTGTGTGGAGAGAGGGGGCTGAGGGGCTGTGAAGGCTGCAGTGCTGTGAGGTTCTGTGTGGAGAGAGGGGGCTGAGGGGCTGTGAAGGCTGCAGTGCTGTGAGGGGCTGTGTGGAGAGGGGGCTGAGGGGCTGTGAGGGCTGCAGTGCTGTGAGGGGCTGTGTGGAGAGGGGGCTGAGGGGCTGTGAAGGCTGCAGTGCTGTGAGGGGCTGTGTGGAGAGAGGGGGCTGAGGGGCTGTGAAGGCTGCAGTGCTGTGAGGGGCTGTGTGGAGAGAGGGGTGCTGAGGGGCTGTGAAAGCTGCAGTGCTGTGAGGGTCTGTGTGGAGAGAGGGGGCTGAGGGGCTGTGAAGGCTGCAGTGCTGTGAGGGTCTGTGTGGAGAGAGGGGGCTGTGAAGGCTGCAGTGCTGTGAGGATCTGTGTGGAGAGAGGGGGCTGAGGGGCTGTGAAGGCTGCAGTGCTGTGAGGGTCTGTGCGGAGAGAGGGGGCTGAGGGGCTGTGAAGGCTGCAGTGCTGTGAGGGTCTGTGTGGAGAGAGGGGGGGCTCAGGGGCTGTGAAGGCTGCAGTGCTGTGAGGGGCTGTGTAGAGAGAGGGGGCTGAGGGGCTGTGAAGGCTGCAGTGCTGTGAGGGTCTGTGTGGAGAGAGGGGGCTGAGGGGCTGTGAAGGCTGCAGTGCTGTGAGGGTCTGTGTGGAGAGAGGGGGCTGAGGGGCTGTGAAGGCTGCAGTGCTGTGAGGGGCTGTGTGGAGAGAGGGGGCTGAGGGGCTGTGAGGGCTGCAGTGCTGTGAGGGGCTGTGTGGAGAGAGGGGGCTGAGGGGCTGTGAAGGCTGCAGTGCTGTGAGGGGCTGTGTGGAGAGAGGGGGCTGAGGGGCTGTGAAGGCTGCAGTGCTGTGAGGGTCTGTGTGGAGAGAGGGGGCTGAGGGGCTGTGAAGGCTGCAGTGCTGTGAGGGGCTGTGTGGAGAGGGGGCTGAGGGGCTGTGAGGGCTGCAGTGCTGTGAGGGGCTGTGTGGAGAGAGGGGGCTGAGGGGCTGTGAAGGCTGCAGTGCTGTGAGGGGCTGTGTGGAGAGAGGGGGCTGAGGGGCTGTGAAGGCTGCAGTGCTGTGAGGGGCTGTGTGGAGAGGGGGCTGAGGGGCTGTGAAGGCTGCAGTGCTGTGAGGGTCTGTGTGGAGAGAGGGGTGCTCAGGGGCTGTGAAGGCTGCAGTGCTGTGAGGATCTGTGTGGAGAGAGGGGTGCTCAGGGGCTGTAAAGGCTGCAGTGCTGTGAGGATCTGTGTGGAGAGAGGGGGCTGTGAGGGCTGCAGTGCTGTGAGGGGCTGTGTGGAGAGAGGGGGCTGAGGGGCTGTGAAGGCTGCAGTGCTGTGAGGGGCTGTGTGGAGAGAGGGGGCTGAGGGGCTGTGAAGGCTGCAGTGCTGTGAGGGGCTGTGTGGAGAGAGGGGGCTGAGGGGCTGTGAAAGCTGCAGTGCTGTGAGGGTCTGTGTGGAGAGAGGGGGCTGAGGGGTTGTGAGGGCTGCAGTGCTGTGAGGGGCTGTGTGGAGAGAGGGGGCTGAGGGGCTGTGAAGGCTGCAGTGCTGTGAGGGTCTGTGTGGAGAGAGGGGGCTGTGAAGGCTGCAGTGCTGTGAGGATCTGTGTGGAGAGAGGGGGCTGTGAAGGCTGCAGTGCTGTGAGGGTCTGTGCGGAGAGAGGGGGCTGAGGGGCTGTGAAGGCTGCAGTGCTGTGAGGGTCTGTGTGGAGAGAGGGGGCTGAGGGGCTGTGAAGGCTGCAGTGCTGTGAGGGGCTGTGTAGAGAGAGGGGGCTGAGGGGCTGTGAAGGCTGCAGTGCTGTGAGGGTCTGTGTGGAGAGAGGGGGCTGAGGGGCTGTGAAGGCTGCAGTGCTGTGAGGGGCTGTGTGGAGAGAGGGGGCTGAGGGGCTGTGAAGGCTGCAGTGCTGTGAGGGGCTGTGTGGAGAGAGGGGGCTGAGGGGCTGTGAGGGCTGCAGTGCTGTGAGGGGCTGTGTGGAGAGAGGGGGCTGAGGGGCTGTGAAGGCTGCAGTGCTGTGAGGGGCTGTGTGGAGAGAGGGGGCTGAGGGGCTGTGAAGGCTGCAGTGCTGTGAGGTTCTGTGTGGAGAGAGGGGGCTGAGGGGCTGTGAAGGCTGCAGTGCTGTGAGGGGCTGTGTGGAGAGGGGGCTGAGGGGCTGTGAGGGCTGCAGTGCTGTGAGGGGCTGTGTGGAGAGGGGGCTGAGGGGCTGTGAAGGCTGCAGTGCTGTGAGGGGCTGTGTGGAGAGAGGGGGCTGAGGGGCTGTGAAGGCTGCAGTGCTGTGAGGGGCTGTGTGGAGAGAGGGGGCTGAGGGGCTGTGAAGGCTGCAGTGCTGTGAGGGTCTGTGTGGAGAGAGGGGTGCTCAGGGGCTGTGAAGGCTGCAGTGCTGTGAGGATCTGTGTGGAGAGAGGGGTGCTCAGGGGCTGTGAAGGCTGCAGTGCTGTGAGGGTCTGTGTGGAGAGAGGGGTGCTCAGGGGCTGTGAAGGCTGCAGTGCTGTGAGGATCTGTGTGGAGAGAGGGGTGCTCAGGGGCTGTAAAGGCTGCAGTGCTGTGAGGATCTGTGTGGAGAGAGGGGGCTGTGAGGGCTGCAGTGCTGTGAGGGGCTGTGTGGAGAGAGGGGGCTGAGGGGCTGTGAAGGCTGCAGTGCTGTGAGGGGCTGTGTGGAGAGAGGGGGCTGAGGGGCTGTGAAGGCTGCAGTGCTGTGAGGGGCTGTGTGGAGAGAGGGGGCTGAGGGGCTGTGAGGGCTGCAGTGCTGTGAGGGGCTGTGTGGAGAGAGGGGGCTGAGGGGCTGTGAAAGCTGCAGTGCTGTGAGGGTCTGTGTGGAGAGAGGGGGCTGAGGGGTTGTGAGGGCTGCAGTGCTGTGAGGGGCTGTGTGGAGAGAGGGGGCTGTGAAGGCTGCAGTGCTGTGAGGGGCTGTGTGGAGAGAGGGGGCTGAGGGGCTGTGAAGGCTGCAGTGCTGTGAGGGTCTGTGTGGAGAGAGGGGGCTGTGAAGGCTGCAGTGCTGTGAGGATCTGTGTGGAGAGAGGGGGCTGAGGGGCTGTGAAGGCTGCAGTGCTGTGAGGGTCTGTGCGGAGAGAGGGGGCTGAGGGGCTGTGAAGGCTGCAGTGCTGTGAGGGTCTGTGTGGAGAGAGGGGGCTGAGGGGCTGTGAAGGCTGCAGTGCTGTGAGGGGCTGTGTGGAGAGAGGGGGCTGAGGGGCTGTGAAGGCTGCAGTGCTGTGAGGGGCTGTGTGGAGAGGGGGCTGAGGGGCTGTGAAGGCTGCAGTGCTGTGAGGGTCTGTGTGGAGAGAGGGGTGCTCAGGGGCTGTGAAGGCTGCAGTGCTGTGAGGATCTGTGTGGAGAGAGGGGTGCTCAGGGGCTGTAAAGGCTGCAGTGCTGTGAGGATCTGTGTGGAGAGAGGGGGCTGTGAGGGCTGCAGTGCTGTGAGGGGCTGTGTGGAGAGAGGGGGCTGAGGGGCTGTGAAGGCTGCAGTGCTGTGAGGGGCTGTGTGGAGAGAGGGGGCTGAGGGGCTGTGAAGGCTGCAGTGCTGTGAGGGGCTGTGTGGAGAGAGGGGGCTGAGGGGCTGTGAAAGCTGCAGTGCTGTGAGGGTCTGTGTGGAGAGAGGGGGCTGAGGGGTTGTGAGGGCTGCAGTGCTGTGAGGGGCTGTGTGGAGAGAGGGGGCTGAGGGGCTGTGAAGGCTGCAGTGCTGTGAGGGTCTGTGTGGAGAGAGGGGGCTGTGAAGGCTGCAGTGCTGTGAGGATCTGTGTGGAGAGAGGGGGCTGAGGGGCTGTGAAGGCTGCAGTGCTGTGAGGGTCTGTGCGGAGAGAGGGGGCTGAGGGGCTGTGAAGGCTGCAGTGCTGTGAGGGTCTGTGTGGAGAGAGGGGGCTGAGGGGCTGTGAAGGCTGCAGTGCTGTGAGGGGCTGTGTAGAGAGAGGGGGCTGAGGGGCTGTGAAGGCTGCAGTGCTGTGAGGGTCTGTGTGGAGAGAGGGGGCTGAGGGGCTGTGAAGGCTGCAGTGCTGTGAGGGGCTGTGTGGAGAGAGGGGGCTGAGGGGCTGTGAAGGCTGCAGTGCTGTGAGGGGCTGTGTGGAGAGAGGGGGCTGAGGGGCTGTGAGGGCTGCAGTGCTGTGAGGGGCTGTGTGGAGAGAGGGGGCTGAGGGGCTGTGAAGGCTGCAGTGCTGTGAGGGGCTGTGTGGAGAGAGGGGGCTGAGGGGCTGTGAAGGCTGCAGTGCTGTGAGGTTCTGTGTGGAGAGAGGGGGCTGAGGGGCTGTGAAGGCTGCAGTGCTGTGAGGGGCTGTGTGGAGAGGGGGCTGAGGGGCTGTGAGGGCTGCAGTGCTGTGAGGGGCTGTGTGGAGAGGGGGCTGAGGGGCTGTGAAGGCTGCAGTGCTGTGAGGGGCTGTGTGGAGAGAGGGGGCTGAGGGGCTGTGAAGGCTGCAGTGCTGTGAGGGGCTGTGTGGAGAGAGGGGGCTGAGGGGCTGTGAAGGCTGCAGTGCTGTGAGGGTCTGTGTGGAGAGAGGGGTGCTCAGGGGCTGTGAAGGCTGCAGTGCTGTGAGGATCTGTGTGGAGAGAGGGGTGCTCAGGGGCTGTGAAGGCTGCAGTGCTGTGAGGGTCTGTGTGGAGAGAGGGGTGCTCAGGGGCTGTGAAGGCTGCAGTGCTGTGAGGATCTGTGTGGAGAGAGGGGTGCTCAGGGGCTGTAAAGGTTGCAGTGCTGTGAGGATCTGTGTGGAGAGAGGGGGCTGTGAGGGCTGCAGTGCTGTGAGGGGCTGTGTGGAGAGAGGGGGCTGAGGGGCTGTGAAGGCTGCAGTGCTGTGAGGGGCTGTGTGGAGAGAGGGGGCTGAGGGGCTGTGAAGGCTGCAGTGCTGTGAGGGGCTGTGTGGAGAGAGGGGGCTGAGGGGCTGTGAGGGCTGCAGTGCTGTGAGGGGCTGTGTGGAGAGAGGGGGCTGAGGGGCTGTGAAAGCTGCAGTGCTGTGAGGGTCTGTGTGGAGAGAGGGGGCTGAGGGGTTGTGAGGGCTGCAGTGCTGTGAGGGGCTGTGTGGAGAGAGGGGGCTGTGAAGGCTGCAGTGCTGTGAGGGGCTGTGTGGAGAGAGGGGGCTGAGGGGCTGTGAAGGCTGCAGTGCTGTGAGGGTCTGTGTGGAGAGAGGGGGCTGAGGGGCTGTGAGGGCTGCAGTGCTGTGAGGGGCTGTGTGGAGAGAGGGGGCTGAGGGGCTGTGAAGGCTGCAGTGCTGTGAGGATCTGTGTGGAGAGAGGGGGCTGAGGGGCTGTGAGGGCTGCAGTGCTGTGAGGGGCTGTGTGGAGAGAGGGGGCTGAGGGGCTGTGAAGGCTGCAGTGCTGTGAGGGGCTGTGTGGAGAGAGGGGCGCTGAGGGGCTGTGAAGGCTGCAGTGCTGTGAGGGGCTGTGTGGAGAGAGGAGCGTTGTGCTGTGAGAGGTGTTTTCTGTGATGGGTGCTGTACTGATGGAGGTTTAGAGTGCTGTATTCAAAGGGGTAATGTGAGGGGCTGTGAAGGCTGCTATGCTGTAAGGCAGAGGTTCCCAAACTGTGTGCTGTGGCTTCCTGGGGTGCCCTGGGTTGGTGGTCCAGGACCAATTCAGATTATTCATGGTCAATATAACAGGTAAAACCAGTGCTAGTGGCTGCTAGTCATAAAATATGTGGCCAAACAGAAGCAAATCTTGTCCCTCACCACACAACTGACCCTAAGCATGACATATAAACGCCATCTACTTAATGTAATATTTCTTTCTAAATTTCTCAATAAGAAATTTTTGGCCTAGGGGTGCCGTGAAAAAAATTCTGATATTCTAGGGCGCCGTGATTCAAAAAAGTTTGGAAACCACTGGTGTAAGGGGCTTTGAGGGGAGAGGGGTGCTGTGCTGTGAGAGGTGTTGTTATGAGAGGGCTGCTGGGAGGGGTGATGTGAGGGGTTGTTGAGGCTGCTATGCTGTAAGGGGCTGTGAGGGGAGAGGGGTGCTGTGCTGTGAGAGGTGTTGTTATGAGAGGGCTGCTGGGAGGGGTGATGCCTAACTAGTATGTTTACAGAAGTAATACTGATCTCGTTAACATGCTCTAAGTAACATGTTGTTAATCTTGCCCACATGCCAGCACCTTCATTCTGGGATTGGCGTAGAGTCAATCCTGCATGCCCATCCCACTCAGCGCCCCCCCCTCTTTTTTCTTGCATTCTTACTCTCTTCCACATAAAAGAGTGCTGCACCCAATAGGGGGTGCTAGACAAGTCCCTCCAATAGCGCAGACTCTGATAAAATGTGCTGGGCACGCCTGTGGGCATTACCCTTTATACGGGATGCAGTCAGTATACCGACGCCAGAATCCCGACAGCTGACATTTTACCGGCAGTTGGAATACCGGTGCCCGTGAGGGGACTTGCCGACTCACAACCGGAATCCCGGCAGACGGGATAATGACTGCTGGTATTACATACCGAATCCCTTTATACAATTGTTAAAAGAGACTATTTTTTTTCTTTAAAAAAAACTAAAACTTTATGAAGACCTGTAACTTATATCACCCAAACACCTGTCTGCAGGGGCAGATTTAGGGGTGAGGGCGCCCCTAGGCACAACAGTAACAGCCGCCCCCCGCCTGCCTAATTTTATTATTATTTATACATATTGGGACAGCTTACAGGGGCAGTACAGTATGTGCATGTCCCACTCATTTACACTCCACTCAAGATGGCAGATGGTACAGTACTGCTTTATTTTTACACTGCCATTTAGATTTCATTTTGAACACCCCACCCAAATCTAGAGATGAGCGGGTTCGGTTTCTTTGAATCCGAACCCGCACGAACGTCACTTTTTTTTTCACGGGTCCGAGCGACTCGGATCTTCCCGCCTTGCTCGGTTAACCCGAGCGCGCCCGAACGTCATCATGACGCTGTCGGATTCTCGCGAGGCTCGGATTCTATCGCGAGACTCGGATTCTATATAAGGAGCCGCGCGTCGCCGCCATTTTCACACGTGCATTGAGATTGATAGGGAGAGGACGTGGCTGGCGTCCTCTCCATTTAGATTAGATTTAGAAGAGAGAGAGAGAGAGAGATTGCTGTGATACTGTAGATTAGAAGAGAGTGCAGACAGAGTTTAGTGACTGACGACCACAGTGACCAGTGACCACCAGAGACAGTGCAGTTGTTTGTTTTATTTAATATATCCGTTCTCTGCCTGAAAAAAACGATACACAGTCACACAGTGACTCAGTCTGTGTGCACTGCTCAGCCCAGTGTGCTGCACATCAATGTATTGTATATAAAGCTTATAATTGTGGGGGAGACTGGGGAGCACTGCAGGTTGTTATAGCAGGAGCCAGGAGTACATGATAAATAATATTATATTAAAATTAAACAGTGCACACTTTTGCTGCAGGAGTGCCACTGCCAGTGTGACTAGTGGTGACCAGTCCCTGACCACCAGTATATTAGTAGTATTGTATACTATCTCTTTATCAACCAGTCTATATTAGCAGCAGACACAGTACAGTGCGGTAGTTCACGGCTGTGGCTACCTCTGTGTCGGCACTCGGCAGGCAGTCCGTCCATCCATAATTGTATTATAATATATACCACCTAACCGTGGTTTTTTTTTCATTCTTTATACCGTCGTCATACTAGTTGTTACGAGTATACTACTATCTCTTTATCAACCAGTGTACAGTGCGGTAGTTCACGGCTGTGGCTACCTCTGTGTCGGCACTCGGCAGGCAGTCCGTCCATCCATAATTGTATTATAATATATACCACCTAACCGTGGTTTTTTTTTCATTCTTTATACCGTCGTCATACTAGTTGTTACGAGTATACTACTATCTCTTTATCAACCAGTGTACAGTGCGGTAGTTCACGGCTGTGGCTACCTCTGTGTCGGCACTCGGCAGGCAGTCCGTCCAACCATAATTGTATTATAATATATACCACCTAACCGTGGTTTTTTTTTCATTCTTTATACCGTCGTCATACTAGTTGTTACGAGTATACTACTATCTCTTTATCAACCAGTGTACAGTGCGGTAGTTCACGGCTGTGGCTACCTCTGTGTCGGCACTCGGCAGGCAGTCCGTCCATCCATAATTGTATTATAATATATACCACCTAACCGTGGTTTTTTTTTCATTCTTTATACCGTCGTCATACTAGTTGTTACGAGTATACTACTATCTCTTTATCAACCAGTGTACAGTGCGGTAGTTCACGGCTGTGGCTACCTCTGTGTCGGCACTCGGCAGGCAGTCCGTCCAACCATAATTGTATTATAATATATACCACCTAACCGTGGTTTTTTTTTCATTCTTTATACCGTCGTCATACTAGTTGTTACGAGTATACTACTATCTCTTTATCAACCAGTGTACAGTGCGGTAGTTCACGGCTGTGGCTACCTCTGTGTCGGCACTCGGCAGGCAGTCCGTCCAACCATAATTGTATTATAATATATACCACCTAACCGTGGTTTTTTTTTCATTCTTTATACCGTCGTCATACTAGTTGTTACGAGTATACTACTATCTCTTTATCAACCAGTGTACAGTGCGGTAGTTCACGGCTGTGGCTACCTCTGTGTCGGCACTCGGCAGGCAGTCCGTCCATCCATAATTGTATTATATACCACCTAACCGTGGTTTTTTTATACCACCTAACCGTGGCAGTCCGTCCATAATTGTATACTAGTATCCAATCCATCCATCTCCATTGTTTACCTGAGGTGCCTTTTAGTTCTGCCTATAAAATATGGAGAACAAAAAAGTTGAGGTTCCAAAATTAGGGAAAGATCAAGATCCACTTCCACCTCGTGCTGAAGCTGCTGCCACTAGTCATGGCCGAGACGATGAAATGCCAGCAACGTCGTCTGCCAAGGCCGATGCCCAATGTCATAGTACAGAGCATGTCAAATCCAAAACACCAAATATCAGAAAAAAAAGGACTCCAAAACCTAAAATAAAATTGTCGGAGGAGAAGCGTAAACTTGCCAATATGCCATTTACCACACGGAGTGGCAAGGAACGGCTGAGGCCCTGGCCTATGTTCATGGCTAGTGGTTCAGCTTCACATGAGGATGGAAGCACTCAGCCTCTCGCTAGAAAACTGAAAAGACTCAAGCTGGCAAAAGCACCGCAAAGAACTGTGCGTTCTTTGAAATCCCATATCCACAAGGAGAGTCCAATTGTGTCGGTTGCGATGCCTGACCTTCCCAACACTGGACGTGAAGAGCATGCGCCTTCCACCATTTGCACGCCCCCTGCAAGTGCTGGAAGGAGCACCCGCAGTCCAGTTCCTGATAGTCAGATTGAAGATGTCAGTGTTGAAGTACACCAGGATGAGGAGGATATGGGTGTTGCTGGCGCTGGGGAGGAAATTGACCAGGAGGATTCTGATGGTGAGGTGGTTTGTTTAAGTCAGGCACCCGGGGAGACACCTGTTGTCCGTGGGAGGAATATGGCCGTTGACATGCCAGGTGAAAATACCAAAAAAATCAGCTCTTCGGTGTGGAGGTATTTCACCAGAAATGCGGACAACAGGTGTCAAGCCGTGTGTTCCCTTTGTCAAGCTGTAATAAGTAGGGGTAAGGACGTTAACCACCTCGGAACATCCTCCCTTATACGTCACCTGCAGCGCATTCATAATAAGTCAGTGACAAGTTCAAAAACTTTGGGTGACAGCGGAAGCAGTCCACTGACCAGTAAATCCCTTCCTCTTGTAACCAAGCTCACGCAAACCACCCCACCAACTCCCTCAGTGTCAATTTCCTCCTTCCCCAGGAATGCCAATAGTCCTGCAGGCCATGTCACTGGCAAGTCTGACGAGTCCTCTCCTGCCTGGGATTCCTCCGATGCATCCTTGCGTGTAACGCCTACTGCTGCTGGCGCTGCTGTTGTTGCCGCTGGGAGTCGATGGTCATCCCAGAGGGGAAGTCGTAAGCCCACTTGTACTACTTCCAGTAAGCAATTGACTGTTCAACAGTCCTTTGCGAGGAAGATGAAATATCACAGCAGTCATCCTACTGCAAAGCGGATAACTGAGTCCTTGACAACTATGTTGGTGTTAGACGTGCGTCCGGTATCCGCCGTTAGTTCACAGGGAACTAGACAATTTATTGAGGCAGTGTGCCCCCGTTACCAAATACCATCTAGGTTCCACTTCTCTAGGCAGGCGATACCGAGAATGTACACGGACGTCAGAAAAAGACTCACCAGTGTCCTAAAAAATGCAGTTGTACCCAATGTCCACTTAACCACGGACATGTGGACAAGTGGAGCAGGGCAGGGTCAGGACTATATGACTGTGACAGCCCACTGGGTAGATGTATGGACTCCCGCCGCAAGAACAGCAGCGGCGGCACCAGTAGCAGCATCTCGCAAACGCCAACTCTTTCCTAGGCAGGCTACGCTTTGTATCACCGCTTTCCAGAATACGCACACAGCTGAAAACCTCTTACGGCAACTGAGGAAGATCATCGCGGAATGGCTTACCCCAATTGGACTCTCCTGTGGATTTGTGGCATCGGACAACGCCAGCAATATTGTGTGTGCATTAAATATGGGCAAATTCCAGCACGTCCCATGTTTTGCACATACCTTGAATTTGGTGGTGCAGAATTTTTTAAAAAACGACAGGGGCGTGCAAGAGATGCTGTCGGTGGCCAGAAAAATTGCGGGACACTTTCGGCGTACAGGCACCACGTACAGAAGACTGGAGCACCACCAAAAACTACTGAACCTGCCCTGCCATCATCTGAAGCAAGAAGTGGTAACGAGGTGGAATTCAACCCTCTATATGCTTCAGAGGTTGGAGGAGCAGCAAAAGGCCATTCAAGCCTATACAATTGAGCACGATATAGGAGATGGAATGCACCTGTCTCAAGTGCAGTGGAGAATGATTTCAACGTTGTGCAAGGTTCTGATGCCCTTTGAACTTGCCACACGTGAAGTCAGTTCAGACACTGCCAGCCTGAGTCAGGTCATTCCCCTCATCAGGCTTTTGCAGAAGAAGCTGGAGGCATTGAAGAAGGAGCTAACACGGAGCGATTCCGCTAGGCATGTGGGACTTGTGGATGCAGCCCTTAATTCGCTTAACAAGGATTCACGGGTGGTCAATCTGTTGAAATCAGAGCACTACATTTTGGCCACCGTGCTCGATCCTAGATTTAAAGCCTACCTTGGATCTCTCTTTCCGGCAGACACAGGTCTGCTGGGGTTGAAAGACCTGCTGGTGACAAAATTGTCAAGTCAAGCGGAACGCGACCTGTCAACATCTCCTCCTTCACATTCTCCCGCAACTGGGGGTGCGAGGAAAAGGCTCAGAATTCCGAGCCCACCCGCTGGCGGTGATGCAGGGCAGTCTGGAGCGACTGCTGATGCTGACATCTGGTCCGGACTGAAGGACCTGACAACGATTACGGACATGTCGTCTACTGTCACTGCATATGATTCTCTCAACATTGATAGAATGGTGGAGGATTATATGAGTGACCGCATCCAAGTAGGCACGTCACACAGTCCGTACTTATACTGGCAGGAAAAAGAGGCAATTTGGAGGCCCTTGCACAAACTGGCTTTATTCTACCTAAGTTGCCCTCCCACAAGTGTGTACTCCGAAAGAGTGTTTAGTGCCGCCGCTCACCTTGTCAGCAATCGGCGTACGAGGTTACATCCAGAAAATGTGGAGAAGATGATGTTCATTAAAATGAATTATAATCAATTCCTCCGCGGAGACATTGACCAGCAGCAATTGCCTCCACAAAGTACACAGGGAGCTGAGATGGTGGATTCCAGTGGGGACGAATTGATAATCTGTGAGGAGGGGGATGTACACGGTGATATATCGGAGGGTGAAGATGAGGTGGACATCTTGCCTCTGTAGAGCCAGTTTGTGCAAGGAGAGATTAATTGCTTCTTTTTTGGGGGGGGTCCAAACCAACCCGTCATATCAGTCACAGTCGTGTGGCAGACCCTGTCACTGAAATGATGGGTTGGTTAAAGTGTGCATGTCCTGTTTTGTTTATACAACATAAGGGTGGGTGGGAGGGCCCAAGGATAATTCCATCTTGCACCTCTTTTTTCTTTTCTTTTTCTTTGCATCATGTGCTGATTGGGGAGGGTTTTTTGGAAGGGACATCCTGCGTGACACTGCAGTGCCACTCCTAGATGGGCCCGGTGTTTGTGTCGGCCACTAGGGTCGCTAATCTTACTCACACAGCTACCTCATTGCGCCTCTTTTTTTCTTTGCGTCATGTGCTGTTTGGGGAGGGTTTTTTGGAAGGGACATCCTGCGTGACACTGCAGTGCCACTCCTAGATGTGCCCGGTGTTTGTGTCGGCCACTAGGGTCGCTAATCTTACTCACACAGCTACCTCATTGCGCCTCTTTTTTTCTTTGCGTCATGTGCTGTTTGGGGAGGGTTTTTTGGAAGGGACATCCTGCGTGACACTGCAGTGCCACTCCTAGATGTGCCCGGTGTTTGTGTCGGCCACTAGGGTCGCTAATCTTACTCACACAGTCAGCTACCTCATTGCGCCTCTTTTTTTCTTTGCGTCATGTGCTGTTTGGGGAGGGTTTTTTGGAAGGGCCATCCTGCGTGACACTGCAGTGCCACTCCTAGATGGGCCCGGTGTTTGTGTCGGCCACTAGGGTCGCTAATCTTACTCACACAGCTACCTCATTGCGCCTCTTTTTTTCTTTGCGTCATGTGCTGTTTGGGGAGGGTTTTTTGGAAGGGACATCCTGCGTGACACTGCAGTGCCACTCCTAGATGGGCCCGGTGTTTGTGTCGGCCACTAGGGTCGCTTATCTTACTCACACAGCGACCTCGGTGCAAATTTTAGGACTAAAAATAATATTGTGAGGTGTGAGGTATTCAGAATAGACTGAAAATGAGTGTAAATTATGGTTTTTGAGGTTAATAATACTTTGGGATCAAAATGACCCCCAAATTCTATGATTTAAGCTGTTTTTTAGTGTTTTTGGAAAAAAACACCCGAATCCGACAAAAATAATTCGGTGAGGTTTTGCCAAAACGCGTTCGAACCCAAAACACGGCCGCGGAACCGAACCCAAAACCAAAACACAAAACCCGAAAAATTTCAGGCGCTCATCTCTACCCAAATCTAACTCTCTCTGCACATGTTACATCTGCCCCCCCCCCCCCCCCCCCTGCAGTGCAGCATGGTTTTGCCCAACTGCTAACAAATTTGCTGCTGCGATCAGGTCTGAATTACCCCCAATGACCGTTTCCACTGCACAATTACCTGGGTCATTACTGTGTTCAACCCAGGTAGCTACCCAGGTAGGATTGCAGGGTCACTCAACCCGTGTTGAGCCGTTTCCACTTACTAAAAACCTGTGTTGATGCGCGCCCCCGTGCACGGGGAAATTTAGCTAGTGGAAAAGGGGTATAACATACTGCCAAGAGGATCAGACCAATGAAAGCTTGTATTTGATTGGTTGGTGTGGGGGTACTGCACATTTCTCTGTCTGCCATAGTATTAAATGATGATGATGATGATGATGATGATGATTACTGTGTTCAGTAACTTTTACAAAGTGTTAACTAAATCACTGCCAGACATTAGAAAGCTTTTTATATTGTGGTAGAAATACCCTGTATCCCACCAGACTGCCACCCTATCAGTTTATTCTTCACCTTTCATTAAAAAGGACACATATGGGCCTATGTATTACTATAGCTTTGGCGAGAGATAAAGTGGAAAGAGAAAAAGTGCCAGCCAATCAGCTCCTAACTGCCATGTTGCAGGCTGTATTTGTAAAATGACATGAGCTGATTGGCTGACTCTTTAACTCTCTCCAAGGCATCTAATGACATTGGGCAGATTTATCAAAGCTTGAAGAGAGATAAAGTGGAGAGACAGAGTACCAACCAGTCAGCTTCTACCCTCCATTATACAGGATGTGGGGGGATATATCAAACCTCGGAGAGAGATAAAGTGAAGAGAGATAACATACTACCCAATCAGCTCCTGTCATGTTAGAGGCTAATGTAAAAACAAATAACAGTTAGAAGCTCATTGGTTGGTACTTTATCTCTCTCCAATCTTTGATACATCTGCCCATTATGACATGCCATGTCAGCCAATCAGAAAGAGTGCTTGCTGCAGGTGAATGAACGCTAACATCTGACTGATTATAACACGTGGGCACTACAGCGCCATTCTACTAAGTCAACCCTGTCATTAAATCTGGTGATTTTATTAAACCTCTGTTTTGTCTCCGTTCCAGCAGCAACCTCACGCAAGACCTGGGTTGCCGTGGGCACCGCCCTGGAGCATGAATGGTAATAATGACAAGACAGGAGGACACTGGGTAATGGCATGATCAGATGGTTCCTTTATATACTCATATAAATGTTATGCTGACAGTTCAGAGCCACAATGTACATTCATTTATACACGAAGCAAGGCGACATTCCTGAGTAACAGCCATTTATATAATCATTCATTACAAGTCTTGTGCTGTATGACACACAGTGATCTCCTCCTAGACACATGCCCCCGGTCGTGCATTGCCCTGCTGCTTTATTGCACAACCTCATTTCTCCTGGCGGTCCCAGTCTTTAGCGCCTGACACCTCTGGTGATCTGCCGCACAGCGATCACCCACTGGAGAGCTGCTGTCCTTGCGTTGATAGTCCTCAACTTTCGGGGCTGTTTGTTATGGAGCTACAGTTACACCCTGCGTTCCCTTCATGTACAAACACTGTCCAGTTCAACCCTGGAACTTGGTTCTCCTCCCGTATTCTGGGGCGCAGTACTGGAAAGAGTCCTTTCACCATGATAATAGGTCGCTCCAGATAAGGAAGCCATTGTGTCTTGGCGTTCCGTCATAAAGGAAAAGATGGGGGGGTAAGCTAGCGACAAGTTAGCAGGACGACGGACAGACATCTGTCCGCCAGATGCTACCGTTAATGGCCCAGTCTCCATAGTAACAGTGGCATTTCCGGGAAATGTGATGTCCATATCTGTAGTGGGATCGATCCCATAGTCCCAAGTGTCACCTTGTCCACCATCTTCTGAGAAGATCTGGAATAAGATGATGGCACCAAGAATAAACAGCCATCTTTTGACTGGGTCCTTCTTCTCAGGGGGTAAATATTTTCTCACCCGAGCCGGGTACAGAACCCTCCTGGGCTTCTTTTTCCTGAGTGACCTTCGGCTGGACTTGTGGGATCGCCTTGGGTTTGACGCTTCGTACGAAGTAGCATCACCAAACTTGATGTCCCCTGTGGCCAAGACACCGTCTCTTCCGCTGAGTGGATGCCTCTCTGAATGCAGGCACATCACAACCATGAACTTCATCCCCGGAAAATCAGGCAGACGGAGTAACCTAACTCTCAATGAGCGTTATCTGCCTTCTCATCTGAGATCCCAGCTATAAATATCCTTTTCAAAGGGCAAAGCTGGAGGCGTGACCGTTTTTTTTATATTTTAATTTTGCTAAGTGGCTTGTGCATTCCCGTGGAACCAGCTGACACACAGGTGAATGTGTTTATTTATTATGTAAACATTTTTTTTTTTTAACAGGTGCCCTCAGGTGGTTTAGCGGGATAATAGCATGCTTCGTGTAGAGTCTTAGGTTCCTTTTGTGTTGTCGTCGGATTCCTCTAAGATGACTTCAGGTTTCCACACTGAGTATATGGGGTGGTCTACACTGTTTGTCCGTGGTTACGGAGTACGGTTGCTGAGTGTGTGATGGAAACTCTAAGGGTAAACCACAAGATGGGTCACAGTGCATTGTGCTGGATTTATTTATTCTTTCTGTCCCTAAATGAGCCTCATAGAGGCATATCCAATGAGGTGCAAAAAACTTGTGCACCTCACGCCATACGGGCCTACCTTGCTGCACCCTCCTCCGGGAGATGGCAGCGTGGTAGGCTACTGGGGGTGTGGCCGGCGGCAATGGGGGCAGTCTGGGGGCGTGGCCGGTGGGGGAAGCGGGCAGTCTGGGGCGTGGCAGCACAAACGTGTCATCGTGGCCCCGCCCCCCGCTAGACAGTGCAGAGAAAATTGGCACTGTAAAGCAGGGGGCGGAGCTATGATGACGCGATTCAGCGTGAATTGCGTCATCATATCCCCCTCGGACCGCCCGCTTGTTCTCTGTTGTGGGCGGCCGAGGGTGGGTGCGGGGCTCTACCTGGGAAAGCGGTAGACTTGGCCAACTTTCTGGGGGGCCGGTAGGAACACTCAATTTTTGGGAGCCTACCGGCCATTCTGGGCGGGTAGGCAAGTATGCCTCACGCCCAGTTATGGATTGGCACGGGTATGCACGCTCCCAATACTCATGGTATCCAATTTTTTCAATTTGGTTGCAGGTTTTTTATTGTGGGCAAAATCCCATGGGGTGAAAAAAGATGTGGCTAGGTACTTACCTGTGTGTTCAAGCCACTCCAGTGGTCTCCATGGCTCACAGTCATCTGTCCTCCATCTTTGCTCTATGGAGGCTGCTGGGAGGCAAGGTGGCTGCTGGGAGAAGTGGTTCTCTCTGCTGCTGCAACGGATACACATAGGAGGTCACACACACGGTGGGGGAGTGGGGGTCCACACACACACTAGGGTGTCACACACTTGGCAGGGAGTCACAGGGGTCTCACACACACTCACACAATACTCACACTCACCGCTGCTGCAGAAGACCAGCCTGACAGGATCCGGAGGAAGAAGGCAGCGCTGCAGAAGGTGAGTAATTAAGGACTAATTGCCTAATTAGTCATGAGGAGAGGGGTGCATTGGGGTTCTGAAGCAAAGCCTGCTAATTGTTCCTAAGAAGAAAAATTGAGTTCTCAGAAGGTGCTCAAAAAATAACTAGCCCCCCTCCCCCCCCCCCCCTCCCTAACGAAATACCAAAAATCTCACACCTGTGGTAAAAATCTCACACCTGCGGGAAAAACCGTGCAGGTGCGAGATTTTTGATAAATTCGCACCTAACTGGATATCACATCCTTGCCCTTGACCTGCCCATATCATGGATATATCAGTGAGGTCACACCACTTTTGACCTTTGGAAATTGGGACTGACCAATGAAAATGTGGAATGATGGCATCTGCGCAACGTGTGGGCAATTTAGCCGACAGTGTGCAATGTGTGTGACCTCACTCTGTCAGCATTAAATACGCAGCGCATAATACAGTCTATTGTGTTTTTCTCATAACTAAATATCAGTCTGTCTACTTAGGGAAGACCTGGGTGTCACCGAGTCTGTTATACTATCACTTGTAACAACACTACACCCGTGAGAAAGGACGGCTGTCGCTATGTCACATTAGTGCGTGGCTGTGACAGGCCAGGCGACAGCACAACATACAGTGCATCCAGAAAGTATTCACAGCGCTTCACTTTATATAGACAGGTATGTGCCTTTCCAAATCATGTCCAATCAACTGAATTTACCACAGGTGGACTCCGATTAAGCCGTAGGAACATCTCAAGGATGATCAGTGGAAACAGGATGCACCTGAGCTCAATTTTGAGCTTCATGGCAAAGGCTGTGAATACTTATGTACGTGTGATTTCTTAGTTTTTTTTTATTTGTAATACATTTTCAAAAATCTCCCAAAAACTTTTTTTTCACGTTATCCTTATGAGGTATTGTGTGTAGAATTTTGAGGGAAAAAATGAATGTATTCCATTGTGGAATGAGGCTGTAACATAACAAAATGTGGGAAAAGTGAAGCGCTGTGAATACTTTCCGGATGCACTGTACAATAAGTCTCCACAACAGAGTCATCTAATTTCATGTCGGATAAGAGGTCCCTGTTTCTGCTCATTTCATGTGAATTTACAGCAAGATTTGGACACTATTACAGATATTACACGTATAAGGGACGTTATGAAAAAAAAAAGTCTTCGGTTCTTAAAAATGTAGCGTAAATATCGGTATCCTCAGATATATCTGTAAAAATTATTATTTATTGCCAGTTATTTATATAGCGCACACATATTCCGCAGCGCTTACAGAGTATATGTGGCCATTCACATCAGTCCCTGCCCCAGTGGAGCTTACAATCTATATTCCCTATCAAATGTACACGCACACACATTCATGCTAGGGTTAATTTTGTAGGGAGCCAATCAACCTACCTGTATATTTTTGGAGTTTGGGCGGAAACCGGAGTACCCAGAGGGAGCCCACGTAAGCGCTGGGAGAATATAAAAACTCCACACAGTTAGGGCCATGGTGGGAATTGAACCCGTGACCCGTGCTGTGAGGCAGTAATGCTAACCATTACACCGTCCGTAATGGTTTCCTCTCTGGTTCATTTATTTGTATGTATGGAACAGCAGGACCATTGTGTTTGTGTAAGAGTTAGACCTCACCTATTAACTATTAACTATTCTTCCTCCTTCAGTCACCTTATCAGTCAGTCAGTCAGTCAGTCAGTCAGTCAGTCAGTATGCCCAGGCTCCCGAGACTGCATATTACACTATCACATAGTTAGTGGTGATACAGTTGCTTGTTATTTGCAGTACAGTAATGAGTACCAGGAACCAAATTGTCTGCTACAATTGGACTTTTTAATGTCCTTTATCGGTTATGTCCCCAGAGTCTCTCTTGTGTTCTGAAGATTCAGGAGCAGGGGCCCTGTGGTATGTAAAGGTGCATGAGAGTGCTCTCAGGTATGTAAAGAGGTATGAGGGGGCTGTGAGGCCTATACAGCGACATGAGGGAGTGCTGAGGCATATGAGGGGGCTCTGAGGCATATACAGGGGCATGAGAGAGCTCTGAGACATAAAAAGGGGCGTGAGGGGGCTCTGAGGCATATACAGGATCATGAATGAGCTCTGAGACATATAAAGAGGCGTGAGGGGGCTCTGAGGCATACACAGAATCATAAATCAGCTCTGGGACATATAAAGGGGCATGAGGGGGCTCTGAGGCATATACAGGATCATGAGTGAGCTCTGAGGCATATAAAGGGGCATGAGGGGGCTCTAAGGCATATACAGGATCATGGGTGAGCTCTGAGACATAAAGGGGCATGAGGGAGTTCTGATGCATATATAGGGGCATGAGGGGGCTCTGTGGCATATAAATGGGCACAAGGGAGCTCTGAGGCATATACAGGATCACAAAATCTGACAAATAAAATAGCTGCAACCCTACTGTGGTTTTGCCACAACCACTATACAGGAAACTGAGAATATAAAGGTGGTAGCCCTAGTTAGGGGGCCTGCAATGCCAATCTCAATACAGATGAGCAGGAATTCACTTCTAAGCATACTCAATCCAGCACTTGTGCACTCAAAGTCAGGATTCAGGGGGGGGAGCAGGTTTTAGGAGGAGGGAGCAACGTGGCATTTGCGCTTCATACGAAAGGACTGGTAGGGGATGGCTCTCGCTTTATACAGATAACACGTGCAGCTGCACATAATCACATAGCACATCATTTATACTTTTCCTATCTATCTGTACCAGGATTGGCCCATGCGATAGGGAATATAGAGTATACACTCCACTGGTGCAGGAACTGGTGTGAGTGACATATTCTCAGTACAGCACTGCGTAATATGTGTGTGCTATATAAATAACTGTTAAAACATAAATAAAGCTTTCAATACAACGGGTGGTAATAAAGTGGTAGGAGGTTAGCCTTTGTTGAGACATCTCTCCTCACATTTCGGCACACTCCTAATGATGTGTGGCAGTGTCTCCGACACCAGGAAGTAGACTGATGATATATATACACTGCAACACTGCAAACTCAGAGTGCTTTGTGGTCCAGTGAGCTTCCTTAACGTAATCTGGATACTACATTGAATAAGCCTTCGAGATGTCACGGCCTGGCTTGATAATACAGATACAACGTTATATTACACAACTACACCTCGGAATTAGCACATGCACGGAAAGCTAGCACACAACCCCAGCCAATAGGAGCAATAACATAAAACTGTGCACACAGCACCAGCCAATAGGAGCAATAACATAAAACTGTGCACACAACACCAGCCAATAGGAGCAATAACATAAAAACCTGCACACAACACCAGCCAATAGGAGCAATAACATAAAACTGTGCACACAGCACCAGCCAATAGGAGCAATAGCATAAAACTGTGCACACAACACCAGCCAATAGGAGCAATAACATAAAAACCTGCACACAACACCAGCCAACAGGAGCAATAACATAAAAACATGCACATAGCAGCCAATAGGAGCAATAACATAAAAACCTGCACACAACACCAGCCAACAGGAGCAATAACAAAAACTTGCACACAACACCAGCCAATAGGAGCAATAACATAAAACTGTGCACACAACACCAGCCAATAGGAACAATAACATAAAAACCTGCACACAACACCAGCCAATAGGAGCAATAACATAAAACTGTGCACATAACACCAGCCAGTAGGAGCAATAACATAAAACCTGCACACAACACCAGCCAATAGGAGCAATAACATAAAACTGTGCACACAACACCAGCCAACAGGAGCAATAACAAAAACTTGCACACAACACCAGCCAATAGGAGCAATAACATAAAACTGTGAACACAACACCAGCCAATAGGAACAATAACATAAAAACCTGCACACAACACCAGCCAATAGGAGCAATAACATAAAACTGTGCACATAACACCAGCCAGTAGGAGCAATAACATAAAACCTGCACACAACACCAGCCAATAGGAGCAATAACATAAAACTGTGCACACAACACCAGCCAATAGGAGCAATAACATAAAAACCTGCACACAACAGCAGCCAATAGGAGCAATAACATAAAAACATGCACACAACAGCAGCCAATAGGAGCAATAACATAAAAACCTGTACACAACACCAGCCAATAGGAGCAATAACATAAAACTGTGCACACAACACCAGCCAATAGGAGCAATAACATAAAACCTGCACACAACACCAGCCAATAGGAGCAATAACATAAAACTGTGCACACAACACCAGCCAATAGGAGCAATAACATAAAAACCTGCACACAGCAGCCAATAGGAGCAATAACATAAAAACCTGCACACAGCAGCCAATAGGAGCAATAACATAAAAACCTGCACACAACACCAGCCAATAGGAGCAATAACATAAAACCGTGCACACAACACCAGCCAATAGGAGCAATAACAAAAACCTGCAGACAACACCAGCCAATAGGAGCAATAACATAAAACTGTGCACACAACACCAGCCAATAGGAGCAATAACATAAAAACCTGCACACAACACCAGCCAATAGGAGCAATAACATAAAAACCTGCACACAACACCAGCCAGGTCTACTACTGTATGCCGGTATCCCGACTGCCAGTATGCCGGCAGCGGGGCTAGTGCTAAAGAGCCCCTTGCGGGCTCGCTGCTTTCACCATGTTGCGGGCACAGTGGCACGCCACGTGCACCGCACTATTTATTCTCCCTCCAGGGGTGTCATGGACACCCCAAGAGGGAAAATAGTTGTCAGTATGTCGGGTGTCTGCATTCCGGCGCCGGTATGCTGAGCGCCGGGATCCAAGACAGCCGGCATATCAAGTGCCACCCCACCAGCCAGTAGGAGCAAAAACAGAAAAACCTGCACACAACACCAGCCAATAGGACCAATAACATAAAAACCTGCACACAACACCAGCCAGAAGGAGCAATAACATAAAAACCTGCACACAACACCAGCCAATAGGACCAATAACATAAAAACCTGCACACAACAGCAGCCAATAGGAGCAATAACATAAAAACCTGCACACAACAGCAGCCAATAGGATCAATAACATAAAAACCTGCACACAACAGCAGCCAATAGGATCAATAACATAAAAACCTGCACACAACACCAGCCAGAAGGAGCAATAACATAAAAACCTGCACACAACACCAGCCAATAGGACCAATAACATAAAAACCTGCACACAACAGCAGCCAATAGGAGCAATAACATAAAAACCTGCACACAACAGCAGCCAATAGGATCAATAACATAAAAACCTGTACACAACAGCAGCCAATAGGAGCAATAACATAAAAACCTGCACACAACACCAGCCAATAGGAACAATGGGGGTCATTCCGAGTTGTTCGCTCGTTGCTGATTTTTGCAACGGAGCGATTAAGGCAAAAATGCGCATGCGCATGGTACGCAGTGCGCATGCGCTAAGGTTTTAG
Source organism: Pseudophryne corroboree (assembly GCF_028390025.1). Taxonomy (NCBI): domain Eukaryota; kingdom Metazoa; phylum Chordata; class Amphibia; order Anura; family Myobatrachidae; genus Pseudophryne; species Pseudophryne corroboree. The sequence goes on along the minus strand of NC_086451.1, from coordinate 22,708,272 downwards.
CACAAAACTTAGTAGATTTACTCACGTCCGAACGAAGAATTTTCATCGTTGAAGTGATCGGAGTGTGATTGACAGGAAGTGGGTGTTTCTGGGCGGAAACTGACCGTTTTCTGGGAGTGTGCTGAAAAACGCAGGCGTGCCAGGATAAAACGCAGGAGTGGCTGAAGAAATGGGGGAGTGGATGGCCGAACGCAGGGCGTGTTTGTGACGTCAAACCAGGAACGAAACGGGCTGAGCTGATCGCAATGTAGGAGTAAGTCTCGAGCTACTCAGAAACTGCTAAGAAATTACTATTCGCAATTCTGCTATTCTTTCGTTCGCAATTCTGCTAAGCTAAGATTCACTCCCAGAGGGCGGCGGCCTAGCGTGTGCAATGCTGCTAAAATCTGCTAGCGAGCGAACAACTCGGAATGAGGGCCAATAACATAAAAACCTGCACAAAGCACCAGCCAATAGGCACAATGGGGGTCATTCCGACCTGATCGCACGCTGTGCTTCGTCACAGCCATGTGATCGGGTCAGAACTGCCCATGTGCTGCGGCCGCATTGCGCAGGTGCGCTGTTGCCTGGCGACGGCTGTAGCTGGGCAGAGACGCTGCTAGCGAAGAAAGTGGTCGCTGCGGCGACCGCAAGAGGATTGACAGAAGGAAGGCGTTCCGGGGCGTCAACTGACCGTTTTCTGGGAGTGGTGTGGCGAATGCAGGCGTGTCCAGGCGTTTGGAGGGCGGATGTCTGACATCAATTCCAGGACCTTCAACGCTGGATTCATCGCACAGGGTAAGTAACTCTATGCAGAAATACACTCCCCCATAGGCGGCATCTAGTTGATCGCACGGGCTGCAAAAAGTTGCGATCAACTCGGAATGACCCCCAATAACATAAAAAACCTGCACAAATGAAATATTTTGCTGATCAAAAGGCAGACGTAGTGGCTATACAGGAATCCCACTTCCCACTGCACTCCCCTCCTCAGTTCTCCAATACCAATTACCCAGTCCACTATGTCTCCTGTGGGCCGTTTAAGAGGAACGGTGTCGCTATCCTTTTCCATAAATCGTGCTCTTTCCAATTGGAGGGTAAGTGGGTAGATGGCAATGGCAGATATCTGATTCTAGTGGGGAAACTGCGAACTAAATATGTTACTTTGGTCTCCATTTATGCCCCTAACTCTAATCAACCTCGGTTCCTGAAATCCTTTTTTCAAAAGCTGTATAGTGTCAAGAAAGGTGCGGTTTTCCTGATGGGTGACTTTAATATAGCTCCTGACCCTAATCTAGACAAATCTTCGAAACTAGATAAACAGTCTGCTAACACAGCCAAAGCCCTGGCCGCCTCTTTTTCACACCTACTAACCGAATTTGATTTATATGACGCCTGGAGAGTCAGGAATATCGGTGCTAGAGACTATACATTTTATTCGGCAGTGCATAGATCCTATTCTAGGATCGATTTGCTCCTGACGGATAAATGGACATTACAATCAATCCCTAACATCAAAATATTGCCGATATCGTGGTCAGACCATGCACCTTTACTGTGGACCTGGTCATACAAAACGCCTATCCCCACACCACGATCTTGGAGGTTGCGGGATTACATTTTAAATGATGAGGACGGAGTCTCTATATTACGAGAGGCCTTGTCTTCTTATTTGGACACCAATAGCCCCGCTGATACCTCTATTTCTAATCATTGGTGTGCTCTTAAGGCAGTCCTGAGGGGTGCAGCTATCCAAGCCTCAGCTCACATAGCACGCCGTGACCGGGAAGTTCAGTTGGCCTATGAGTTGGAGGTGACGATGCTAGAAACCAAACATAAACAATCCCCTGCCGACGATCTCACCCTTGCGTCTCTGACTGAAGCAAAGAGGAAATTGAACAGTCTCTACCTTTTGCACGTACAAAGAGCAGTCTCCAACCTAAATCAAAAATATTACACATTAGGTAATAGGGCGGGTAAATTACTGGCGCGGAAACTCAGAGGGAAAAACCTTATCAACAGAATTAAACACTTGACAAACCCAGATGGATCGCTGTCCCTGAACCCTAAAGATATTGCAAACCAATTTGCCTCTTATTATAGAAAACTGTACAATCTCAAACATGATCCCCTCACCCCGCAACCTTCCTTGCAGCTTATACGGTCCTTTTTAGATTCCATTAATCTACCTTCTATTTCCCCGGATGATGCTTCCACACTTTGCACTCCCTGGACTGAGAGAGAACTTCAGACTTCCCTGAAAGCCCTCAAAAAAGACAAGGCCCCTGGGCCAGATGGGTTTATCAATCTCTTTTACATTACCTTTCAAGACTCACTCTCCCCACTCCTCCTTAATCTGTACAATGACGCTTCCTCTAACCCTTTCCCTAGAGAAATGTTGGAGGCGCAGGTGATAACGATTCTCAAACCTGGCAAGAACCCATCTCTCTGCGCAAATTATAGACCCATAGCACTTTTGAACACAGATATTAAGCTGTATGCCAAACTGCTTGCAAATAGACTGAATCCGTTGATCCCCACATTGGTTCATCAAGATCAAGTGGGTTTCACTATCGGTCGCCAAGCCCCTGACAATACCAGGAGAGTCTTTTCCCTTCTGGAGGCTCGCTCCGCGTCGCGGGAACCCTTATTACTGCTCTCTCTTGACGCGGAGAAAGCTTTTGACAGGATTCATTGGTTATACATGTCAGAAGTTCTTGCCAGGTTTGGGTTCACGGGACAATTTTTACAGAATATCCTACGTCTATATACGCACCCCTCAGCGCGCGTTTTTAGTAATGGGTTTTTATCCGATTTTTTCCCCATCACCAACGGCACCCGCCAGGGATGTCCACTGTCACCATTAATTTTCATTTTAGCAATAGAACCTCTGGCAGAGAAAATCAGGGCATCTACCCTAGTGAGCGGAGTTTACATAGGTCCCACGCAACATAAGATTTGCCTGTTTGCAGATGACGTCCTGCTGTTTGTAACTAAACCTGAATCCTCTCTCCCAGCTATCCACGATATTCTGCAGGACTACTCTAAAATCTCCTACTATAAAATGAACACGGCAAAAACTGAGGCTCTGGCATTTGACATTGAGCCGATCCCACTCCAATCCCTACAATCTATTTATCCCTATGCATGGCAGGACTCTTCCCTCCAATACCTTGGGATCAAGATCCCTTCCGGTTCTCACTCCACGGTGGATTGTAACTACCTTCCTCTCTTGGGTCACTTCAAAACACTCACCAAACAGTGGACGAACTATGAAATTTCTTGGTTGGGGCGACTTTCATCAATCAAAATGATGCTCCTCCCTAAAATTCTCTACCTGTTTAGAGCCATACCTTACTTAGTTCCGCTAGCTCTCCTTAACAAGTTCTATTCTGTCATGTCTACTTTTATTTGGAAGGGTAAAAGACCCAGGATAGCTAGAACCCGCTTGTTTAGATCCAAGGGTAGCGGGGGTCTCGCATTCCCTAACCTAGAACTCTATCAGCATGCATGTCTCCTTGATCAGTTGAAGGACTGGCTCCAGACGGAGTCCGTAAAACCCTGGGTAGATATTGAAAGACATATGTGCACTGAATTTCCTCTTCCAGATTTAATCTGGGTCAAACCTGCACATAGACCCCCCTCTACCAAACTTATGAGGAGTATAATTAATTCTCTTAAGGTCTGGGACAGATTGGTCACTAATCTGGGCGATTGCCCACTGCCCTCCACGCACCTATCCATATTGGCGATTACCAAGCTGCTCCCAGACCTTTCTTTGCGGAACTGGCGGGAGCTTGGGGTTCAGCTGGTCAAGGACTTGTATGATAAATCAGAGCTTAAAACCTTCCAACAACTACAAACCCAATACTTGATACCGTCAAAGGACTTCTATAAATACCTACGTATCCGACATTGGATTAGGGCGAACATGCCTGATCCTCTCTCCTCCCCTACTCCCCCTCCATATATCTTGAGTAACTTTTCCTCCATACACCACAAAGGTGGTATATCCCAGTGGTATGTCACGCTCCTCTCTCCGCTCAATGATGTGAAATTACATATTCAAACAAGGTGGGAATCAGAATTTAATATTCTTCTGACAGATCAGGAATGGGAAAATATTTTTATGAATATGTTTAAAATGTCTCGGTGCATCAACCATACTGAAATGATGTTCAAACTAATCCATGGCCTCTATCACACACCTGATAAACTCCATAGGATCTGGCCAGACTCCTCTAAATTTTGTTGGAGGCAATGTGGATTGGAAGGTACTTTAATACATACATTTTGGACATGCCCAGTTATTAGGCCATTGTGGACGGAAGTTTTTAGACTAATTGAAAAGGTCACAATGGTGATCCTCCCCCACCTCCCTGAGATTGTTCTTTTACATTACTTTCCTCCCTATGTACCCTCTGAATACTCTTATGTTATAGGCCATATTCTCATAGCCACCAGGGCCGCAATTGCTCAATATTGGAAAAGAACAGATCCACCACGCTTATCCACAATTATAACGTCAATACAGCGCAGTTTCGAAATGGAAACTATGAGCATTAAATATTCCTTAGCCCCCCAATCCCCTCTATTGAAATGGCTACCATGGCTTGATTACTATTCCTCTTGCACTACCTCCCGGAATGCCCTGCCTGGTAATGTGTTAATATTTAGTTTCTTGTTATATATGTCTCCATACGGTTTAGTTAAAAATGTACAGAAGTATGCGCAGGTTCTCTACAGTCTCCCTGAAAGACTGATGGTCAGCATCTCCTCTGTTCTGTGTTCCACTCTTTCTCTATCCCCTCTCTTTCTTATCTCCCCTGTTTTCTCTTTATTTCTAACTTTCAAGTCTTTTAGTATTATTACTTTACTACCATGTATTATGGTTTACAGACATGCTGTTACTGTGTTATTGGCTTTTCTGTTTTCATAACGTTGTGTATGCTCTGTATTGAAAATTTTCTCTAATAAAATTTCTTCAGATAAAAACAAAACAAAAAAAAACCTGCACACAACACCAGCCAATAGGGACAATAAAATAAAAAAACAGGTAAATGAATGTCCGGTAATTAAACGGGTAACTGAAGAAGACAATGGAAAAGATTATCTCCATAATGCACATCTTTAACCCCTTGGATGCTGGTTTTCTCACCTCTCTGCTGACGTTATCGCTCGTCACAATCCATCATCAACATCACAATTGTGTTTCTTATGAAGTGACCACACAATGAAAGCAAGAAGAAAAATGAGTAATTGTGATAGTAAATAGCAGGATAATCTGTTTTGTGGGTTTCTAGCAACAGATTATCAGGAAATCCTGCTCACAAGATTACTGTATGTCACCTTACTCATGTTACCCAGAATGCAACAATACTAATATCGCTAACGTTGCGGTGAGGGGTGTTAGATTTTGACCATCAACTTCAAGGAAATCCGTCTAATGATGACGGTAACTATTATCCTGACACGAATGACATCATTACAGTTTCGGCTGTAACTAAATATAGCTAAACGTGAAATTAGCGGCCAAATTAATAATTCTGGAGTTGTTGTCTACTGCAATAATTCAAAAAGGCAATTTGCCCATATTACCGGCTGCCCAAAGAGTATTTGCCTGTGCGCAAGATGTTCTGCCAGCTCGCAGATCCGCAACGTAATTCCCGGATCAGAGTTTGGGATTTCTGTTCCACAACCGAAAAAAAATGTAAACCTGAAATGATGTACATACAGGTTGAGTCTCCCTTATCCAAAATGCTTGGGACCAGAGGTATTTTGGATATGGGATTTTTCCGTATTTTGGAATAATTGCATACCATAATGAGATATCATGGTGATGGGATCATGGGACTTATATCTAAGCACAGAATGCATTTATGTTACATATACACCTTATACACACAGCCTGAAGGTAATTTTAGCCAATATTTTCTATAACTTTGTGCATTAAACAAAGTGTGTCTACATTCACACAAATCATTTATGTTTCATATACACCTTGGCCCTCATTCCGAGTTGTTCGCTCGCAAGGCGATTTTAGCAGAGTTACACACGCTAAGCCGCCGCCTACTGGGAGTGAATCTTAGCTTCTTAAAATTGCGAACGATGTATTCGCAATATTGCGATTACAAACTACTTAGCAGTTTCAGAGTAGCTTCAGACTTACTCGGCATCTGCGATCAGTTCAGTGCTTGTCGTTCCTGGTTTGACGTCACAAACACACCCAGCGTTCGCCCAGACACTCCTCCGTTTCTCCAGCCACTCCCGCGTTTTTCCCGGAAATGGTAGCGTTTTTATCCACACGCCCATAAAACGCTGTGTTTCCGCCCAGTAACACCCATTTCCTGTCAATCACACTACGATCGCCGGAGCGAAGAAAAACCCGTGAGTAAAAATACTATCTTCATTGTTAAATTACTTGGCGCAGTCGCAGTGCGAATATTGCGCATGCGCACTAAGCTGAAAAACGCTGCGATGCGAAGAAAATTACAGAGCGAACGACTCGGAATGACCTCCCATATACACACAGCCTGAAGGTCATGTAATACAATATTATTAATAACTTTGTGTATTAAACAAAGTTTGTGTACATTGAGCCATCAAAAAACAAAGTTTTCACTACCTCAGTCTCACTCAAAAAAGTCCGTATTTTGGAATATTCCATATTTCGGAATATTTGGATATGGGATACTCAACCTGTATAGTATATTTTACATTTTATAATAAATATATACACGAACAAGTTAAATTATTAAGACCACCTCCTATATGTGATGTCAGCAGCACGTAGCCCATGAAGTACGTCACGGTCGTGCTCTGGCTTGGTGGGTGTATAAGGTGTGTGATAGGCCGTCTGCACACATATCACTCGTTGCTGTCATGGGTAAAAGGGGCAATTTATCCGAGTTACAAAAAGGGCTGATTATTGGCTTTCGGGCCACGGGTGGCGGTATCTCTGACACAGCGCAGTGTGTGACCTCTCCGCGTGCTGCTGCGGTGAAGGTGTATCGTGACTGGACAAATGGCGCCATTGTGAATAACCAACGTGAAAACTGCGGAGCACCGCGTGCCGTTGATGTGAGAGGTGAACGTCGGCTACGATGATGCGTCAGGGGCGACCGACACGCTGCAGGGGAGCAGCTCACCGTCAGAATGAACCTGGGGGCTACCAGACGTGCGTCTAATACGCCAGTTCAGCCGTCTAGCTGCTGTCCGTGCGGCACGCGGCGGTTACTCCGGCTATTAGCTGGTGGTCATAATAATGTGACTGAACCGTGTATGAGAATAAGCCCCTCCCCTAGTCAACACAGGTGATATTACTTGAGGGATAATAAAATAATGAAGAGAAGTTTGTAAATGTCATTTACGCCTCTGTTTTATGCTGAACCCCCTGCACTTGGTTTGGTGTTACACATTGATGGTGATCTTGATCTTAGTTAAGTCTGTAATTAGCCCTGAGGGGACGTGCTGATCCATCAGATCACTTCTCACTGCAGCTAATGTGTTGTGACATCACCTCTGTGTCATAGGGACAGAGAAATACAGGACCAGCGTGTTCCTCCTGCTACAATTAGGATGGAAAGGAAATTCCTAGAGTTGGAAGCTACGTACTACTAGGTACACACGGGGTTACCTTCCACTGGGTACACTAGGGGCTACCTACCACTGGGTACACTAGGGGCTACCTACCACTGGATGCACTAGGGGCTACCTACCACTGGATGCACTAGGGGCTACCTACCACTGGGTGCACTAGGGGCTACCTACCACTGGATGCACTAGGGGCTACCTACCACTGGGTGCACTAGGGACTACCTTCCACTAGGGCAATAGGAGCTACCTACTATTGGGTGCACTAGGAGCTACCTACCACTGGATGCACTAGGGGACTACCTACCACTGGATGCACTAGGAGCTACCTACCACTGGATGCACTAGGGGACTACCTACCACTGGATGCACTAGGAGCTACCTACCACTGGATGCACTAGGGGACTACCTACCACTGGATGCACTAGGGGCTACCTACCACTGGATGCACTAGGAGCTACCTACCACTGGATGCACTAGGGGACTACCTACCACTGGATGCACTAGGGACTACCTACCACTGGATGCACTAGGAGCTACCTACCACTGGATGCACTAGGGGACTACCTACCACTGGATGCACTAGGGGCTACCTACCACTGGATGCACTAGGAGCTACCTACCACTGGATGCACTAGGGGACTACCTACTACTGGATGCACTAGGAGCTACCTACCACTGGATGCACTAGGGGCTACCTACCACTGGGTGCACTAGGGGCTACCTACCACTGGATGCACTAGGGGCTACCTACCACTGGGTGCACTAGGGACTACCTTCCACTAGGGCAATAGGAGCTACCTACTATTGGGTGCACTAGGAGCTACCTACCACTGGATGCACTAGGGGACTACCTACCACTGGATGCACTAGGAGCTACCTACCACTGGATGCACTAGGGGACTACCTACCACTGGATGCACTAGGAGCTACCTACCACTGCATGCACTAGGGGACTACCTACCACTGGATGCACTAGGGGCTACCTACCACTGGATGCACTAGGAGCTACCTACCACTGGATGCACTAGGGGACTACCTACCACTGGATGCACTAGGGACTACCTACCACTGGATGCACTAGGAGCTACCTACCACTGGATGCACTAGGGGACTACCTACCACTGGATGCACTAGGGGCTACCTACCACTGGATGCACTAGGAGCTACCTACCACTGGATGCACTAGGGGACTACCTACTACTGGATGCACTAGGAGCTACCTACCACTGGATGCACTAGGGGACTACCTACCACTGGATGCACTAGGAGCTACCTACCACTGGATGCACTAGGGGACTACCTACTACTGGATGCACTAGGAGCTACCTACTACTGGATGCACTAGGAGACTACCTACTACTGGATGCACTAGGAGCTACCTACTACTGGATGCACTAGGAGCTACCTACTACTGGATGCACTAGGAGCTACCTACTACTGGATGCACTAGGAGCTACCTACCACTGGATGCACTAGGGGACTACCTACCACTGGATGCACTAGGGGCTACCTACCACTGGGTGCACTAGGGGCTACCTACCACTGGATGCACTAGGGGCTACCTACCACTGGGTGCACTAGGGACTACCTTCCACTAGGGCAATAGGAGCTACCTACTATTGGGTGCACTAGGAGCTACCTACCACTGGATGCACTAGGGGACTACCTACCACTGGATGCACTAGGAGCTACCTACCACTGGATGCACTAGGGGACTACCTACCACTGGATGCACTAGGAGCTACCTACCACTGGATGCACTAGGGGACTACCTACCACTGGATGCACTAGGGGCTACCTACCACTGGATGCACTAGGAGCTACCTACCACTGGATGCACTAGGGGACTACCTACCACTGGATGCACTAGGGACTACCTACCACTGGATGCACTAGGAGCTACCTACCACTGGATGCACTAGGGGACTACCTACCACTGGATGCACTAGGGGCTACCTACCACTGGATGCACTAGGAGCTACCTACCACTGGATGCACTAGGGGACTACCTACTACTGGATGCACTAGGAGCTACCTACCACTGGATGCACTAGGGAACTACCTACCACTGGATGCACTAGGAGCTACCTACCACTGGATGCACTAGGGGACTACCTACTACTGGATGCACTAGGAGCTACCTACTACTGGATGCACTAGGAGACTACCTACTACTGGATGCACTAGGAGCTACCTACTACTGGATGCACTAGGAGCTACCTACTACTGGATGCACTAGGAGCTACCTACTACTGGATGCACTAGGAGCTACCTACCACTGGATGCACTAGGGGACTACCTTCCACTGGATGCACTAGGGGACTACCTACCACTGGATGCACTAGGGGACTACCTACCACTGGATGCACTAGGAGCTACCTACCACTGGATGCACTAGGGGACTACCTACTACTGGATGCACTAGGGGCTACCTACTACTGGATGCACTAGGGGACTACCTACTACTGGATGCAATAGGAGCTACCTACTACTGGATGCACTAGGAGCTACCTACCACTGGATGCACTAGGGGACTACCTACCACTGGATGCACTAGGGGACTACCTACCACTGGATGCACTAGGGGACTACCTACCACTGGATGCACTAGGGGACTACCTACTACTGGATGCACTAGGGGCTACCTACCACTGGATGCACTAGGGGCTACCTACCACTGGATGCACTAGGAGCTACGTACCACTGGATGCACTAGGGGACTACCTACTACTGGATGCACTAGGAGCTACCTACCACTGGATGCACTAGGGGCTACCTACCACTGGGTACACTAGGGGCTACCTACCACTGGATGCACTAGGGGACTACCTACTACTGGATGCACTAGGGGCTACTTACCACTGGATGCACTAGGGGCTACCTACCACTGGATGCACTAGGGGACTACCTACTACTGGATGCACTAGGGGCTACCTACCACTGGATGCACTAGGAGCTACCTACCACTGGATGCACTAGGAGCTACCTACCACTGGATGTACTAGGAGCTACCTACCACTGGATGCACTAGGGGACTACCTACTACTGGATGCACTAGGGGCTACCTACCACTGGATGCACTAGGAGCTACCTACCACTGGATGCACTAGGAGCTACCTACCACTGGATGTACTAGGAGCTACCTACCACTGGATGCACTAGGGGACTACCTACTACTGGATGCACTAGGAGCTACCTACCACTGGGTGCACTAGGGGACTACCTACCACTAGGGCAATAGGAGCTACCTACCACTGGATGCACTAGGAGCTACCTACCACTGGATGTACTAGGAGCTACCTACTACTGGATGCACTAGGGGACTACCTACTACTGGATGCACTAGGGGCTACCTACCACTGGATGCACTAGGAGCTACCTACCACTGGATGCACTAGGAGCTACCTACCACTGGATGTACTAGGAGCTACCTACCACTGGATGCACTAGGGGACTACCTACTACTGGATGCACTAGGAGCTACCTACCACTGGATGCACTAGGGGACTACCTACTACTGGATGCACTAGGGGCTACCTACCACTGGATGCACTAGGGGCTACCTACCACTGGATGCACTAGGAGCTACCTACCACTGGATGCACTTGGAGCTACCTACCCACTGGATGCACTAGGGGCTACCTACCACTGGATGCACTAGGGGACTACCTACTACTGGATGCACTAGGGGCTACCTACCACTGGATGCACTAGGAGCTACCTACCACTGGATGCACTAGGAGCTACCTACCACTGGATGTACTAGGAGCTACCTACCACTGGATGCACTAGGGGACTACCTACTACTGGATGCACTAGGGGCTACCTACCACTGGATGCACTAGGAACTACCTACCACTGGATGCACTAGGAGCTACCTACCACTGGATGTACTAGGAGCTACCTACCACTGGATGCACTAGGGGACTACCTACTACTGGATGCACTAGGAGCTACCTACCACTGGGTGCACTAGGGGACTACCTACCACTAGGGCAATAGGAGCTACCTACCACTGGATGCACTAGGAGCTACCTACCACTGGATGTACTAGGAGCTACCTACTACTGGATGCACTAGGGGACTACCTACTACTGGATGCACTAGGGGCTACCTACCACTGGATGTACTAGGAGCTACCTACCACTGGATGCACTAGGAGCTACCTACCACTGGATGTACTAGGAGCTACCTACCACTTGATGCACTAGGGGACTACCTACTACTGGATGCACTAGGAGCTACCTACCACTGGATGCACTAGGGGACTACCTACTACTGGATGCACTAGGGGCTACCTACCACTGGATGCACTAGGGGCTACCTACCACTGGATGCACTAGGAGCTACCTACCACTGGATGCACTAGGAGCTACCTACCACTGGATGCACTAGGGGACTACCTACTACTGGATGCACTAGGAGCTACCTACCACTGGATGCACTAGGGGCTACCTACCACTGGGTACACTAGGGGCTACCTACCACTGGATGCACTAGGGGACTACCTACTACTGGATGCACTAGGGGCTACCTACCACTGGATGCACTAGGGGCTACCTACCACTGGGTGCACTAGGGGACTACCTTCCACTAGGGCAATAGGAGCTACCTACTACTGGATGCACTAGGAGCTACCTACCACTGGATGCACTAGGGGCTACCTACTACTGGATGCACTAGGAGCTACCTACCACTGGATGCACTAGGAGCTACCTACCACTGGATGCACTAGGAGCTACCTACCACTGGATGCACTAGGGGACTACCTTCCACTAGGTGCAATAGGGGCTACCTACAATTGGGTGCCCTAGGGGTTACCTACTACTGGATGCACTAGGAGCTACCTACCACTGAATGCACTAGGGAACTACCTACCAGTAGGTGCCCTAGGGGCTACCTACCACTGAATGCACTAGGGAACTACCTACCAGTAGGTGCCCTAGGGGTTACCTACTACTGGATGCACTAGGAGCTACATATTACTTGTGCACTAGGACCTACCTACCACTAGATGCATAAGGGACTGCCTACCTTTTTGTGTAATAGAGGTTACTTACCACTGGGTGCACAAGGGGCTACTAACACTGGGTGCATTAGGGGCAACCTACCACTAAGTGCACTAGGGGCTACCTACCACTGGATGCACTAGGGGACTACCTTCCACTAGGGCAATAGGAGCTACCTACTACTAGGTGCACTAGGAGACTACCTACCACTGGATGCACTAGGGGGCTACCTACCACTGGATGCACTAGGGGGCTACCTACCACTGGATGCACTAGGAGCTACCTACCACTGAATGCACTAGGGGACTACCTACCAGTAGGTGCCCTAGGGGTTACCTACTACTGGGTGCACTAGGAGCTACCTACCACTGGATGCACTAGGGGCTACCTACTACTGGATGCACTAGGAGCTACCTACTACTGGATGCACTAGGAGCTACCTACCACTGAATGCACTAGGGGACTACCTACCAGTAGGTGCCCTAGGGGTTACCTACTACTGGGTGCACTAGGAGCTACCTACCACTGGATGCACTAGGAGCTACCTACCACTGAATGCACTAGGGGACTACCTACCAGTAGGTGCCCTAGGGGTTAGCTACTACTAGGTGCGCTAGGGGCTACCTACCACTGGATGCACTAGGAGCTACCTACCACTGAATGCACTAGGGGACTACCTACCAGTAGGTGCCCTAGGAGTTACCTACTACTGGATGCACTAGGGGCTACCTACTACTGGATGCACTAGGAGCTACATATTACTTGTGCACTAGGACCTACCTACCACTAGATGCATAAGGGACTACCTACCTTTTTGTGTAATAGAGGTTACTTACCACTGGGTGCACAAGGGGCTACTTACCACTGGGTGCATTAGGGGTTACCTACTACTGGGTGCACTAGGAGCAACCTACCATTAAGTTCATAAGGGGCTACTTACCACTGGGGCACTAGGGGCTACCTACCACTGGGTGCACTATGTGCTACCTACCACTGGGTGCATAAGGGGCTACCTACCACTGGATGCACTAGGAGCTACATATTACTTGTGCACTAGGACCTACCTACCACTAGATGCATAAGGGACTACCTACCTTTTTGTGTAATAGAGGTTACTTACCACTGGGTGCATAAGGGGCTACTTACCACTGGGTGCACTAGGGGCTACTCACTACTGGGTGCACTAGGTGCTACCTACCACTGGGTGCATAAGGGGCTACTTACCACTGGGTGCACTAGGGGCTACTCACTACTGGGTGCACTAGGTGCTACCTACCACTGGGTGCATAAGGGGCTACCTAACACTGGGTATACTAGGGGCTACCTACCACTGGGTGCATAAGGGGCTACCTAACACTGGGTGCACTAGGTGCTACCTACCACTAGGTATACTAGGGGCTACCTACCACTGGGTGTACTAGCGTGTGTTTTTTTTAACACAATTGCACAAAAGCCGGATCCACCCCTTTTGGTCAATGTGCAGTAATATCTCTTTCTAGCAGGGTTACATGTGTTTCATTTAATATTATCCCATGTGTGTATTTATTTATGCTTTAGCACCTCTCTGTTTCCTGAGATCGTGCTGCTGCTCAATGTATACACCTACTACTATTTTACTTACTAGTAACTTACCTTTTCTGTCTGTATTAGCCAGCCACCGCCAGAACCAGAGGACTAGTCCTCACCTCATAACTCTGGACATCCTAGCAGACCCGGATCAGGAACACCACCTAGCCCACCAGATGCCTCCAGACCTGGAGAACACTGGACAATCTACCGAAGGTGAACACCGACAAATCCACACAAAAATGAAACCCATCGCTCCGTGGCAACAACAAGCTAAGTAACACCATTGGTCAGTGGGTCTGGGACTGAGGGTCGACAGCACAAAGGTCGACACACCTTAGGTTGACGCCAATTGGTCGACACACCTTAGGTCGACATGGACAAAAGGTCGACATGGACAATAGGTTGACAGGAATAAGGTCGACATGGAAAAAGGTCGACATGAGTTTTTTGTGTTTTTTTGGTGTCGTTTTCCTCGTAGAGTGACCGGGAACCCCAATTAGTGCACCGCGTCCCCTCGCATGGCTCTCTTCGCTCGCCATGCTTCGGGCATGGTGCCTGCGCTCCGCTACCGCTTCGCTCGGCACACTTTACCGTTCCAATCGTAGTCCACATGGATCGTTAAGTAGGAAAAGGTTCAAAAAAAGAAAAAAAATCGTGAAAAACTCATGTCGACCTTTTTCCATGTCGACCTTGTTCCTGTCGACCTTTTGTCCATGTCGACATAAGGTGTGTCGACCAATTGGCGTCGACCTAAGGTGTGTCGACCTTTGTGCTGTCGACCTGGAGTCCGGATACCTTGGTCAGTACCAACAACCTGTATAGCAGTAAGTGCATGTTACTGATCTTTGCTCACTTGTCTGTCATGTTGGTGATGTCCATGGGGCATCTCCGCTGGCACAGGAACAATGAATGTTATTCTAAGGGGTTCTACCCCCATGAGTGCTAAGCATGAGTAGGACTCGTCCTTAGCATTTTAGAAGCATGTACACTCCTCCTGGATCCACCACTGGTATAAAAGCCTCACGGCAAAAATTTGCACATTGCAAAACAAAATGATATTTCAGTGTCAGACTGCAATTACATAGATGAACGTTTTGTTTCCCCCCGATATTATTACGCCATTTTTATTTAATTTATTTTCTTCTCTTGTCTCGTTGCCAACGAGTCACAAATACTACTTTACTGTTTTTAAAATAGCATAAACCGTACAAGAAAAGCCTGGTTTTGTAAACAAGCTGTTTGCTTGCGTTCTACCTGTCTTTCATGTCGTAATAATAATTTTTCTGTTATCGGAGTTTAAGTCTCGGTTAAACACATTTGCATAAGGTACATGCACCGCTTACTACATCCTAGGCTTTGTGCGGGTAATTAGGGGGTTATGCAACGGCCCAGTTAAATGAAGTAAGACATTCCATTGGCTGACGAGCTGCATTCATGGCATAACAGCCGCAAATGTCATTGCACTTAGCAGGGAAGAGATGAAACCCAGTAACGCATGTGATCTGCCCTACTTTGGAGTCCACAAACTGTTCCCAACCGTCTTAATGGAGAAAAATAAATTATTTGAACTTATTTCTCGAAAAAAAATGTTTACTTTCATAAAAATTACATTTTAAACTGTCATTTCTCTTATCAACTGGGATGGCTGTGATATGATATGCGATATGTTAAGCGAAGGTCAAAATAACAACCGCGGCATTCTGAAGGAGACAGTCCCGACAGGGGCTAGGTAAGTATACTTACCCTCCCCCAATACCCTCCTAACCCTAACCCTCCCTTCCCGCAGCCTATCCCTCCCCCCTGCAGCCTAACCATAACCCTTCCCAGTGGTGCCTAAACTTCACCCCCCCCCCCCCCTCCGCAGCCAAAAACCTAACCTTCCCTCCCCCTCAGCCTAACCCCAACCCTTCCCAGCGGTGCCTAACCCTAATCCCCCCTCCCCGCTGCCTAACACTAACCCTCCCTTCCCCGCTGCCTAACACTAACCCCCCCCCCCCCCCCCCGCGCAGCCTAACCCTAACTCTTCCCAGCGGTGCCTAACCCTAATCCCCCCCTTCCCACTGCCTAACTCTAACCCTCCCTTCCCCGCAACCTAACCGTCCTGGGGGGTGCCTAACCCTTATCCACACTCCCCGCTACCTAACACTAACCCTCCCTTCCCCGCAGCCTAACCCTATCCCCCCCCCCCCCCAGCAGCCTAACCCTAACCCTTCCCAGCGGTGCCTAACCCTTATCCCCCCTCCCCGCTGCCTAACACTAACCCCCCCCCAGCCTAACCCTAACCCTTCCTAGTGGTGCATAACCCTTTTCCCCAGTCCCCGCTACCTAACACTAACCCTCCCTTCCCCGCAGCCTAACCCTATCCCCCCCCCCCCCCGCAGCCTAACCCTAACCCTTCCCAGCGGTGCTTAACCCTTATCCCCCCCTCCCCGCTGCCTAACACTAACCCTCCCTTCCCCACAGCCTAACCCTACCCCCCCCCGCAGCCTAACCCTAACCCTTCCCAGCGGTGCCTAACCCTAATCCCCCCTCCCCGCTGCCTTCCCCGCTGCCTAACCCTAACCCCTCCCAGTGGTGCCTAACCCTTATCCCCCCTCCCCGCTGCCTAACACTAACCCTCCCTTCCCCGCAGCCTAACCCTAACCATCCTGGGGGATGCCTAAACCTAACCCTCATCAGCCTAACCCTAACACTTCCCAGTGGTGCCTAAACTCCACTCCCCCCCCCCCCCCCGCAGCCAAAATCTAACCTTCCCTCCCCCTCAGCCTAAACCTAATCCTTCCCAGCGGTGCCTAACCCTAATCCCTTTCCCCGCTGCCTAACACTAACCCTCCCTTCCCCACTGCCTAACCCTAACCGTCCTGGGGGGTGCCTAACCCTTATCCCCCCTCCCCGCAGCCTAAACCTAACCCTCAACAGTAGGAGTCCCCGCATACTTGTGACCAGGATTGCGGTGTCAGCATTTTCGTCCGGTGTCAGAGTTACAGCGTCGACATTATGGGTGCATGTCGGGATGGCAGCACCGGGATTCCAGCTGCCAGGATCCTGACCGGATCCCGCTGGGATACCTGTTGCGATTAATTAATTCATTGAGATGAAACCCAAGACAAATTCCCTCACTCATCTCTACACATGTCCAAGCCAGCACCATATTGTCATCAAGATTATTTATTATTCAACACAGGGTTCAGTGTTGCTGGGAATTCTGGGAAAATAAATTACGGAATACTCGTAGGTAGATCTAATTTTGGAAAACAAATTGGACCCTTTTATTTGGTAAAGCAGCTCAGATAGTAACGATTCCGGTATGAATGGTCGACCATGTTAAGGTCGACCACTATTGGTCGTCATTGACATGGTCGACGTGGGCAAATAATTGACACATGAAAATGGTCAACATGGGACAGGTCGGCACATGAAAAGGTCAACATGAATTTTTGAACTGTTTTTGGTGTAATTTTTTCCATAACATGACCAGGAACCCCAATTAGTGTACCGCATCCCTTTTCAGCTGCGGGCAATGTGCCGAGCGCAGCTACCGCTGCGCTCGGCACAGGTTACTATTCCCACTCGTAGTCCACGTGGATGGTAAAGTATGAAAAAGTTAAATATCTAGTTGTTTTTAAAAAAAAAAAAGCCATGTTGACCTTTCAGTGTGTCAACATGTCCTGTGTCGACCATGTCAGTGTCGACCAATAGAGGTCGACCTAGTGATTGTGGACCTAAGTAGGGTCGACCTGCCAAACGGCTACCGATAGTAATGAAGAAGATTCCTTTCAATGCTGATGTCAGTTAGACCCCGGTAACTAATGCGCCACAGCCTGCGTCGTCTACCAGACCATTATTATTTCACACTTTCCCCAGTGTGATATTCCCTCATTGCTCTGGTCACCGGTCTGGTGCGGGCACAGACTCGCCCTGTAAGGGGCATGGCTCCTGGCACTATGACAGCAGGGCAATCAGGTAGTGACTTATCTGGCGATTCCGTGCCAGAGAAATCTCACTCAGGGACTGGGAATCCTTCCAAGGGCACGGACGCAACTGATACTGCAGAAACAATGGGTCTCCATTAAATAATATCATTGTACTCCAAAGGAACAAACGTGCTACGACAACAGTCAGGGAGAAAAGGCTTTGCTGGCGGGTTCTCAGAGACCGCGCTGAGGAGACCCCTACCTGTTAGGACCAACGCTCACACAACTGGTTACCACAGACGCAGCCCCCCCCCCCACCACCACCCATTTCCCTTCTTATTCATAAGATGCCTCCTTATCTCTTCTTATTAATTTGTCTCAGACATGTTTTAACCACTTGCACACCCTTATTTAAACACTAGCACATCGGACCTCCCGCCCTGACAGAGTCTCACCCCTCCACTCTGCCTGTTGCAGTGGGAGCCATTGATGGGGAGAGGAACGTGGAGGCAGAACAATGGCTCCCGCTGCGCATATCTGACTCAGGTCAGACCTGGAGGGATTATTATATAGATATTTGCCGGTAAATGATTCAGTATTCAATTAGGGGGAAATGTATCAAAGCTTCTAATGAGTGGAGAGCTGGACCGGTGGAGTATAGCCCATAGCAACCAATAGCAAACCCATAGCAACCAATCATCAGCTTCTACCTAACATCCTGTAGAACGTACAGGGGTGCATCAACAAATAAGGTAATAAGATCTCACATTGCATACAGGGGCGTTTTAAGAGAGGAGGATGCCCGTGTGCAGCCTTCTGCTTCAGGGGCCCCCTCCTCTCTGACTGATGCACAGGTATTTTAATACTTACCTCTCCTGGGTCCCCCGGCGGTGCCATCCCTCTCCGCAGCGCAATAGAGTCTGAGAACAGACTCTATTGCGCATGCGCAAACCTCCAGGAACACGGCGCGGCGGCCATTTTCCCGAAGATTTTGCTAATGCGCATGCGCAAAACTCCGGAAAAATGGCCACCGTGCCATCTTTTCCGGAGTTTTCAGCAAGCGCAATAGAGTTTGTTCCCCCTAGTGTTCAAACTCTATTACGCTGCTGAGAAGGGATGGCTCCGACGGGGGACTCCAGAGAGGTAAGTATTAAACAAATGAGTGCAGTGGACCCTGGGGGCCCGTGTGCCTCGCACACACTGCACCCATTATAGATACGCCAATGATTGCATACATTTATTCAACTCGTACATATATACTGTATGTATAATCTATAGTATGGCCTTGGTACAGATTATTTTTCCACATAGTCCCCATACATGTCTAAGCATTTGTTCCACCGATACACCAAGGCATCTAGCCCGGCATAGAAGAGGTCAGTGTCCAGCACCTGAAGCCAGGACATGGTGGCTTGCTGAACTTCACCGTTGGTTGTGAATCGTCTTCCACCCAGGTGCCTCTTCAATGGTCCAAAGAGATGGCAATCACTCGGTGCCCGGTCAGAGCCATAGGGAGGATGAGCCAGTACCTCCCAATGGTAGAGCCATAACAACCCATCTTGAACGTCTGTCATGCCATTATCAAAGGCAGTGCACCAACCCAAACTTGCTCCTGTGACATGATGTCATCACCGTACGCCACGACAAGTTGGCGTTGAAGGTCAGCTGCTGATGTGCCCTTTTGACGCAGAAACCTAAATACACTACACACTAATGTGTGACCATGTTTCCGCCATCTTACACCTGATGTTGGGACAGTACGACTGACATGAGGAGCAGTCTAATGGCCGTGAGGGAAGCAGCGGTCTACCTGCTCTGGCATGGCGGGGAATTAGACTTAAATAGGGAACATGACACACGGGAGAGGTCTTGTTACCTTTCTTACTGAACCACCCTCGGACTTGATAAATGTTAGGTAGATTCTGTGTGAATGAATATCGTTACGATGCATATGATGGAGGAGATCCAATAAGCCCCCTTGTCTTATTGTACTTAAAAATTGTTAATCCTGCTCCATACTGTATGTCCCCTTGGCTTTACTCTAATAAGGTTATACTAGGTGATGTGCCCGGTTTCAACCGGGCAAAGGTTTGCTGGGCAGAACATTTTACCCCTTTTCACCCCCTTAGGAGTCAAATTTGGAAGAAATCCTGCTTAGTGGGTGGCTGCAAAGAACTGTCACAGTTTCCAGACCACCCAGAAGGTCACATGTTCCAGGTCACCCAGCATGTGCACAGGGAGAATTCACCAACTGTCACAGTTTCCAGACCACCCAGCAGGTCACACGTTCCAGGTCACCCAGCAGGTACACAGGGAGAATTCACTAACTGTCACAGTTTCCAGACCACTCAGCAGGTCACATGTTCCAGGTCAGCCAGGGAAAGTTCACCTAACTGTCACATGTTCCAGAGCACAATGGTGATGCATTGTATATGGCTGGCGGACATTTTGTCACATTACTCTGTAACGAAGCAACCAATTACGCCAATATTTTTCTTCAAATCTACGGACCAAGACCTTTAACTTGGTATACGATAAGGATAAGTTCTACTTCTCAGGGCATATAACCAACTTGGGAAACATGACAGATACCATAGAATATTGGCAGCACAGTTGGCGTGATGGTGAGTGTTACTGCCTTGAGGTAATTTCTCATCACAGCCACTTATGTGTGGAGTTTGCATGTTCTCCCCGAGTTTGCGTGGAGATACAATGTTTCGGCTAGGGATCCAGCAAATTGGGTACCTGGTTCTGCAATTGCCATGTGTCAGGAGTTCACCAGACGATCAGATTACAAGAGTCCGTAGTGAGATGTCCCGTACTGCAGATCAGGTTTATCAAGGTAATACTGCAACATTCCCGTCTATGTAATGCTATACGCTCCTGGGGAAATTCTAAATTTGGTCTCCCTGCATTATCAACACAATGTAGTCATGATCCGGTTCTAAAAATAGAGCGCTGACCTCATGAGACAGCGATCCGAAGCGTAGCGCACAAAAGCATTTGGTTGCACAATTCAAATTGCCCCGTTGGAAGTATTCCAAATATTGCACCTATGCAGTTACATTATCCCGTTGTTACGTATATGACAGACAGAGAGCCGCAACTGAGCCGTCTATTGTGAAAGCAGAGAGCAATACTAGTGTATATACACTTGGCAGGCATTCTGTCTATCTATCTATCTATCTATCTATCTATCTATCTATCTATCTATCTCTCTCTCTATCTATCTATCTGTATCATATCTATCTGTATCATATCTATCTATCTATCTATCTATCTATCTCATATCTATCTAATCTATCTATCTATCTATCTATCTATCTATCTATCTATCTATCTATCTATCTATCTATCTATCTATCATCTGTCTCATATCTATCTATCATCTATCTGTATCATATCTATCTATCTATCTATCTATCTATCTATCATCTATCTGTATCATATCTATCTATCTATCTATCTATCTATCTATCTATCTATCTATCTATCTATCTATCTAGCTAGCTAGCTAGCTATCATCTATCTGTATCATATCTATCTATCTATCTATCTATCTATCTATCTATCTATCTATCTATCTATCTATCTATCTATCTATCTATCTATCTATCTATCATCTATCTGTATCATATCTATCTATCTATCTATCTATCTATCTATCATCTATCTATCTATCTATCTATCTATCTATCTATCTATCTATCTATCTATCTATCATCTGTCTCATATCTATCTATCAGTCTCATATTTATCTATCTATCTATCTATTTATCTATCTATGTATCTATCTATCTATCTATCTATCTATCTATCTATCTATCTATCTATCTATCTATCTATCTATCTATCTATCTATCATCTGTCTCATATCTATCTATCAGTCTCATATTTATCTATCTATCTATCTATTTATCTATCTATGTATCTATCTATCTATCTATCTATCTATCTATCTATCTATCTATCTATCTATCATCTCTGTCTCATATCTATCTATCTATCTATCTATCTATCTATATCATATCTATTTATCTATCTATCTATCTATCTATCTATCTATCTATCTATCTATCTATCTATCTATCTATCTATCTATCTATCTATCTATCATCTGTCTCATATCTATCTATCAGTCTCATATCTATCTATCTATCTATCTATCTATCTATCTATCTATCTATCTATCTATCATCTATCTGTCTCATATCTATCTATCTATCTATCTATCTATCTATCTATCTATCTATCTATCTATCTATCTCTCTATCTATATCATATCTATTTATCTAATATCTATCTATCTATCTATCTATCTATCTATCTATCTATCTATCTAACTAACTATGGCCCTCATTCCGAGTTGTTCGCTCGCTAGCTGCTTTTAGCAGCATTGCAAACGCTAGGCCGCCGCCCTCTGGGAGTGTATCTTAGCTTAGCAGAATAGCGAACGAAAGATTAGCAGTTCTGCTATTAAATAATTCCTTGCAGTTTCTGAGTAGCTCCAGACCTACTCCTAGATTGCGATCACCTCAGTCAGTTTAGTTCCTGGTTTGACGTCACAAACACGCCCTGCGTTCGGCCAGCCACTCCCCCATTTCTCCAGACACTCCCGCGTTTTTCCCTGACACGCCTGCGTTTTTTTGCAAACGCAGGGAAAACGCTGAGTTACCACCCAGAAACGCCCCTTTTCTGTCAATCATTCACCGATCAGCAGAGCGACTGAAAAGCGCCGCAGAATCCACAGCAAATCTGCTAAGTTTTTAGTTAAATAGCTAAGCGCATGCGCCCTGCGTGCCTTGCACATGCGCAGTTGGCAAAAAAATCGCAGCATAGTGAAAATCGGCAACGAGCGAACAACTCGGAATGACTCCCTATATCTATTTATCTAATATCTATCTAATATATATCTGTCATATCTATCTATCTATCTATCTATCTAATATTTATGTATCTATATCATATCTATCTATCTATCTATCTATCTATCTATCTATCTATCTATCTATCTATCTATCTTTCTATTTATCCTTGATTAGATAGATTAAATAGGGAAAAGAACAGACAGATGTAATTTAGAAGTAAGATGGATACAGATATGACGTGGACAGACAGGTGTGCTATCATGCCCCAGTCAGGCGTTATGGAGCAGGCCATAGACGCATTTCGTAGAGGCGCAGAGTTCCACCAATACTCTGCTTTCTGCTTTACCATTCCATGGATTGCCAATCCACCCCGTATCTGTAAATGCCCATTTTGCATATTGTATAGCATCAGATAGGGCCAGCAAATGGGGATGGTTAGTTCACTCTGCCGTGTAGTGCGAATGTGGCCGTCCCGAAAACACTTAAGGTGAAACGCGCAGGAATGCAGAAAAATGTAAAGATTGGTGCTAAAAGGTGTTAAATATATTTTGTGACTTTTTTTCTGTTAAACACATAAATGATGAGAGAATAGCGCAACTTGACACAGGGCGGAAATGTGAATATTACCAATAGTAATGATTCGCCCTAACACAGGCGTGTTCATCTGTGTAATGGGGGATTTTTATCAATTCTGCATTCTACGTTACTCGTGTTGGACATACGTGGTAATATTTATGCATGCGTGTGTGCGTACGTATGTGCGTGGTGGGTACATGTGGGATTGGGGTTTGTTGTTCTTAGTTTTTGACCATCGGCTTCAGGGAAATCTTGACTCGCATATCCGATAACTGATATCTGGGCCTGACTGACATCATCGGCGTCACCTGTACAGCTAAATATAGCTGGGAAATGCCATCAGACAGAGAGATCAATGAAATCCCTTTAACACTTTATACACACACAACACAATAGACACGCAAACAAACAAGGCACCGTGAGGGCAACAGTATCTATGTCAACTGGACAACAATGTGGTAAATATTTACACGGCATTTACAACCAGTCTGGGATTAAAGCATCTTCTACTGGCCGGCTGCAGTGATACCGTATCACCCTCCGAGGCACGCTGGGTTTCCCAGTATAGGCTACGTAACAGTAAAGGGCCCCATACACTAGGACGATAATGCCCGTTTCATCCGATTTCAGGCATTCGGCCCGATATATCGGATGAAAGGGGTCATTCCGAGATAATCGTAGCTGTGCTAAATTTAGCCCAGCTACGATCATTCACACTGACATGCGGGGGGACGCCCAACACAGGGCTAGCCCGCCCCGCATGTCAGTGCCGCCCCCCCCCCCCCCCCCCCCCGCAGAAGTGTAAAGGCATCGCACAGTGGCTTCAAGAGTAGCTCCCGCCGACCAGCGCAGCTATAGCATGCTGGCCGGGAGCTACTCATCGCTCCCCGGCCCACAGCGGCTGCATGTGACGTCACGCAGCTTCTGCAGAGAGAGGTGCTGCAGCTGCCTGAAAGGTAGATTGAGGTGCTGCAGCAGCAGCTGGGACAGAGGGAGGTGCTGCGGCAGCTGGGCTTGACCGAGATGCTGCAGCAGCGGAGGCAGAGAGTGGTGCTGCAGGAGAGAAGTAACCCTGCTGCATACATATAAGCACACAGTGAGCCATATAAAGAGGAAGGGCAGAGCTCCAGCATGTGCCAGATTTCAGTATCTCCTGCTGTCGTCTCTGATCTGCCCTGCATCCTGCCTAGTCTCAGAGTCCGAGTCAGTGTGTGCACCCTCTGCTCCTTCTCTTGCTTTGCACCTTCCTGTACCAGAGGTGGCAGCGCGCCCTTTAACTTTTGGGTGGGGTGTGTCCAAACTGAAATCTAAATTGCAGTGTAAAAATAAAGCAGCCAGTATTTACCCTGCACAGAAACAATATAACCCACCCAAATCTAACTCTCTCTGCACATGTTACATCTGCCTCCCCTGCAGTGCACATGGTTTTGCCCAACTTTCTAACATGTTTCCTGCTGCGATCATCTCTGAATTACCAGCCCCCCCCCCCCCCCCCCAGGCCCAACATCCACTGATGATACAGATCACAGAGCATGTGCACATTTCCCCGTTGAACCTAAGCAGTGAAACGGGGATTGAGAGTCACAAAAATAGGCACAGCGAGTATTAGAGTAGTATCTGCTATCAGGGCTTGCCGACACCAATACACCTTGCTGCATAGCATTGTAGGATGTATGGTCCTCTGATGACAGTGCCAATGGATCAATATCGGTTAGAAGACTCCTAGGTGGTCAGGGTTTGTGATGTAGGGGATTCATTTGTGCACACAAAGGTGCCGCCAGGGGACTTGACGTACGTTTCACCGGAGTTTGTACACGACAGCTGTCTTAGGGGTTAATTCAGACCTGATCGCTTGCTAGCGTTTTTTGCAGTGCTGCAATCAGGTCAGAACTGCGCATGCGTATGCACCGCAATGCGCAGGCACGTCGCACGGGTACAAAGCTGATCGCCGTTCAATGATGGGTTTGTGCAAAGAATCTATTCGCACGGCCGTTCGCAAGGAGATTGACAGGAAGAGGGCGTTTGTGGGTGGCAACTGACGGTTTTCAGGGAGTGGTTGGAAAAACGCAGGCGCGTCCAAGCGTTTGCAGGGAGGGTTCCTGACGTCAATTCCAGCCCTGAACAGGCTGAAGTGGTCGCAGTGGCTGAGTAAGTCCTGAGCTGTGCAGAAACTGCGCAAGATATTTTCGTACAGCTCTGCTACACATGCGTTCGCACACTTGCAAAGTGAAAATACACTCCCCTATGGGTGACGACTGTCTGTTCGCAGCAGTGCAAAAAAACCCTAGCGAGCTATCAGGTCTGAATTAGGCCCTTAGTCTGTCCAAAGATGCTTAAAGTGGGCATCTTAGTCCTTGCACATGCAGATGCATGGCTGTACGCCAAGTATGGACTCGTAGCTGTATTTGCACGATCGGCAAAAGACTCACACAAAGGACGCTGCAGCCTCCGACCCAGAATCCAACAGAGGCGACAGGCCCTGACCTTTCACTGTCACCAAGGTGCCCTTACCTGCAGGTACTAGTACCTTCCGAGTTGATTTTTCTGCTCTTTTTAAATACACTTGCAATGTAGGTAGCTTCAATTTACCATGATCCCATAATCGTAATAGTAAACATTTTATTTGTTTTTACCCATCTAAATGTTTCCCTGAGCCAGGGAATAAAAGCTGCATTAAGTGCTATACTCCATGTTTATCTCCTGGTGTTTGATCTTGTATTCCCATATATGTTTCCAGCCAAGTCTTTTAATTGCTTTTACTTTGCTGGTTAGAGACGACAGTGGTTGGAGCTTAGCCACGGCTTGGTGGGATTCCAGCGGGCCAAACACATACCCCCACCTCAATTCCTGCCAAATATTTTTGCATTCCAATGTGCAGGTGCGGCCGTGTTGCTTTATGTAGACACCTGAAAGGGCCTGTTCTTTAATGATCCACTGAGTATGTGAGATGCCCTGGACTAAGTTTACTGTTCGTCACCGATATTGCAGCACAGGGTTATAGCATCACAGCAGGAAGCCCCTATCTGACCCTCATGGTGATTTTGTGTCTTGTCTCCCAAAAAAATAGGGCTCACCGATTCCTATAAGCCAGAGGTTCTCAAACTCGGTCCTCGGGGGCACACACAGTGCATGTTTTGCAGGTCTCCTCACAGAATCGCAAGTGAAATAATTAGCTCCACCTGTGGACCTTTTAAAACGTGTCAGTGAGTAATTAATACACCTGTGCACCTGCTGGGTTACCTGCAAAACATGCACTGTGTGTGCCCCCGAGGACCGAGTTCGAGAACCTCTGCTATAAGCGAATGGGATTGTGAGTATGCAACACAAATTTCCTGCATGCTTTACGGACTATGGGGGTCATTCCGAGTTGATCGTAGCTGTGCTAAATTTAGCACAGCTCCGATCATGTTCCCAGGCATGCGGGGGGACGCCCAGCACAGGGCTAGCCCACCCCGCATGTCAGTCCGCCCCCCCCCCCCCCCCCCGCACAGCGGAGATGCTTTTGTACTTGTAGAGTAACTCCCGGCCAGCGCAGCTCCTGCGACTGGCCGGGAGTTACTCGTCGCTGCCCCTGGTCGCAGCGGCTGCGTGCGATGTCACGCAGCCGCTTCGCCCCCCCCCCCCCTTTCCCGCACGGTCCGGCCATGCCTGTATTGGCCAGACCGCGCCCCCAAAACGGCGGCCAAATGGCGGCCAAACGCCATCGTGCCGCCCCCTCCCGCCTCTGCCTGTCAATCAGGCAGAGGCGATCGCTAGGGAACGGCGGCGCATGCGCAGTTCCGACCCGATCACTGCGCTGCGAACAACTGCAGCGAGCGATCGGGTCGGAATGACCCGCTATAAATGTTACATGCAGCGTTCAGTACTGGCATCCTGCTCGCCGTCGCACTGTAATGGTCTCCAATTTGCTATCAAGCTGAACTAAACGCAATTTATTTGTCGGTGTGCGGGAAGCCGTTACAAGGCTCAGAGGCCCTAAAGTCTACTTGATGCCGCCTGTTCTGCGCATGGCTATCCCTGGTTTCCAGGATTGCAGTTGAGTCCAAGGCATAGAAACAAACTGGGCTTGGACATATAGTTGAATGAAGGTGGAATCCCTCTTTAATTATTGATTCATCAGATCAAACCGATCTTCAATGAAAATGATTTATTTCAAATCAAAAGTATTCTGCTTTGGCTGAAATGAAAATAGCTGAATTGTTCTAGTTTGGGGATAGGGGTCTTTTAGCTCCTTAACAGTTCTCAGACACCTTTCAGGTACTTTCTCATGCGAAACGCGTCTGGTCGTGAAAAAAAAACTTTTGAACCAGAAGTGCAGGAAGACTCCCAATCTCTGGAGCCTCTGTAAAAAAATCACAAAGCCAGGTCTGTGCAACACTTTGTGTGTGTGCGTGTGCTTCATGAATTCGTATAGCCTGTGCCAATGGTACCAATTTAATGGATAGGGGCCATTCTCATGAACCCAATTGGTTGAACCTATATTCCCTATTGATCAGTGCCTCATTTAGATCCCCTGTTGCTAAAGGCAATATACTGGACTGAGCCCTAGTATGCCCTCCATTTGTCAAAAATAAATAAATAAAATAAATGGGTTAGAGTTATTACCCTACGTGGCCCCTGGCCTTTGGGCAGGAGCCTAGGTTGACTAACGGAGGATACACATCAACTAGTGATGTCATGGTTAGCAGGTGAATCTATGACCTTGTGACTTACCATATGTTTTCAAATTCATGTAACAAAGATCTCTGCATTTCATTATCATGTAGGATGCAAGTCGCTTTTGCTGGCCCATTGCAGTGTGCTGGGGGAATTGGTTTTCTTTTTTTTCTTGTATAGATCAACCCCTTTCTTAAGAGCCCCATACACTAGAACGATAATGCCCGATTTCATCCGATTTCGGGCATTCGGGCTGATATCTCGGGTGAAATCGGGCATTTTGGAGGTGTTTCCGATCCAATCCGATGCACGTTCCCGTGAGCATCGGATCCCCTAGATTGAATGCGCTGCACTAACGATCATGTCTGACCCCGCAGGATGGCTGGGATCGCATACGATACATCGTATGCAAAAGGACCGCATACAATGTATCATATGTGATCCTGCCACCCGGGAAGCTGCCGGGGTGATCGCTTGCGACATGACGGTCGGACATGTCGCGTTAGTGTATGGGGCCCATTACATGCACCTGTGATGGGCCAATATATTGACTGAGGAACTTCCATACTGGGTATCACGGCTCTGAGAGGTGAATTAGTTTTCCAAATTGCAGCTCCTCAATGACCAAATTGCGGCTCCTCAATGACCAAATTGCGGCTCCTCAATGACCAAATTGCGGCTCCTCAATGAATGGAGATGGATTCACATTTCCACTCCTTTAACAACATGCAGAGAAAATGTAAACAATATATAAAATAACGTCAATATAATCCTCACTTCCTTTACCAGATTCCACTGTTCCTCAGGATAAATTGTCCTTATATATGTTACCATAATATTTACAATGTCAGGGACATAAAAATTACATGTATGTGTGTGTGACTAACTCCTTCTTGAGTTTCATACACAAACAATTTCATAAATGGTTTACAAATGATTACAGGAATTTCCCAGCGTCGTCTCAAGGAAGCTGACCTCTGACAGCCCTCAGGGAAGTAAGGCAATACACATTATCTATATTTAGAGTTAGGAGCTGCGGGAGGGTTAGGGTTAGGTTGCCGGAGGGGAATGTTAGTGTTAGGCTGCCGGAGGGGACATTTAGAGTTACGCTACAGGTGGCGAGGGTTAGGGATTAACAGGCTTCTCTGTGACTGGCAGTGACTTCCTATTGGAAGTCCTACCAGCCAGTCACAGACACTACAGGCAGTCCCATTGGGAGGTGTGTCCTCCCTCCGGGACTGCCAGATCGGAATGCAATAGGCAGAGGGCTGGCTTCCTACTCCCTACCTTGTCAGCCCTAACCGGCTTCTATGGGCTGCAGCCGATGCAGTCCATAGAAGCTGTGGTTTTGTACCGTAGCCGCTACTGCGCATGTGCCAGGTACGGGCGTCTGTGAACTGCACATAGCACAGGCACCGAGACCTAGGAGGCAGCGGGGACAAGGAGTGGAGGACCGGCAGCATCCCCAGCGGTAGCCCTCCTCCTCCAAGACGGTAGGAGCCGCCGCTAGTTAGGGATTAGGCTGCAGGAGGGGAGGGTTAGGCTGCAGGAAAGGAGGGTTAGTGATTAGGCTGCAGGAGGGGAGGGTTAGGGATTAGGCTGCAGGAGGGGAGGGTTAGGCTGCAGGAAAGGAGGGTTCGGGATTAGGCTGCAGGAGGGGAGGGTTAGGGATTAGGCTGCAGGAGGGGAGGGTTAGGCTGCAGGAAAGGAGGGCTCGGGATTAGGCTGCAGGAGGGGAGGGTTAGGGATTAGGCTGCAGGAGGGGAGGGTTAGGGATTAGGCTGCAGGAAAGGAGGGGTAGTGATTAGGCTGCAGGAGGGGAGGGTTAGGGATTAGGCTGCAGGAAAGGAGGGTTAGTGATTAGGCTGCAGGAGGGGAGGGTTAGGGATTAGGCTGCAGGAGGGGAGGGTTAGGGATTAGGCTGCAGGAGGGGAGGGTTAGGGATTAGGCTGCAGGAGGGGAGGCTAGGGATTAGGCTGCATGAGGGGAGGGTTAGGGATTAGGCTGCAGGAAAGGAGGGTTAGTGATTAGGCTGCAGGAGGGGAGGGTTAGGGATTAGGCTGCAGGAGGGGAGGGTTAGGGATTAGGCTGCAGGAGGGGAGGGCTAGGGATTAGGCTGCATGAGGGGAGGGTTAGGGATTAGGCTGCAGGAAAGGAGGGTTAGTGATTAGGCTGCAGGAGGGGAGGGCTAGGGATTAGGCTGCATGAGGGGAGGGTTAGGGATTAGGCTGCAGGAGGGGAGGGCTATGGATTAGGCTGCATGAGGGGAGGGCTAGGGATTAGGCTGCATGAGGGGAGGGTTAGGGATTAGGCTGCAGGAAAGGAGGGTTAGTGATTAGGCTGCAGGAGGGGAGGGTTAGTGATTAGGCTGCAGGAGGGAGGGTTAGGGATTAGGCTGCAGGAGGGGAGGGTTAGGGATTAGGCTGCAGGAGGGGAGGGTTAGGGATTAGGCTGCAGGAGGGGAGGGCTAGGGATTAGGCTGCATGAGGGGATGGTTAGGGATTAGGCTGCAGGAAAGGAGGGTTAGTGATTAGGCTGCAGGAGGGGAGGGTTAGGGATTAGGCTGCAGGAAAGGAGGGTTAGTGATTAGGCTGCAGGAAAGGAGGGTTAGTGATTAGGCTGCAGGAGGGGAGGGTTAGGGATTAGGCTGCAGGAGGGGAGGGTTAGGGATTAGGCTGCAGGAAAGGAGGGTTAGGGATTAGGCTGCAGGAAAGGAGGGTTAGTGATTAGGCTGCAGGAGGGGAGGGTTAGGGATTAGGCTGCAGGAGGGGAGGGTTAGGGATTAGGCTGCAGGAGGGGAGGGTTAGGGATTAGGCTGCAGGAGGGGAGGGCTATGGATTAGGCTGCAGGAGGGGAGGGTTAGGGATTAGGCTGCAGGAGGGGAGGGCTAGGGATTAGGCTGCATGAGGGGAGGGTTAGGGATTAGGCTGCAGGAAAGGAGGGTTAGTGATTAGGCTGCAGGAAAGGAGGGTTAGGGATTAGGCTGCAGGAGGGGAGGGCTAGGGATTAGGCTGCAGGAGGGGAGGGCTAGGGATTAGGCTGCAGGAAAGGAGGGTTAGTGATTAGGCTGCAGGAGGGGAGGGTTAGTGATTAGGCTGCAGGAGGGGAGGGTTAGGGATTAGGCTGCAGGAGGGGAGGGTTAGGGATTAGGCTGCAGGAGGGGAGGGTTAGGGATTAGGCTGCAGGAGGGGAGGGTTAGGGATTAGGCTGCATGAGGGGAGGGTTAGGGATTAGGCTGCAGGAAAGGAGGGTTAGTGATTAGGCTGCAGGAGGGGAGGGTTAGGGATTAGGCTGCAGGAAAGGAGGGTTAGTGATTAGGCTGCAGGAGGGGAGGGTTAGGGATTAGGCTGCAGGAGGGGAGGGTTAGGGATTAGGCTGCAGGAAAGGAGGGTTAGTGATTAGGCTGCAGGAGGGGAGGGTTAGGGATTAGGCTGCAGGAGGGGAGGGTTAGGGATTAGGCTGCAGGAGGGGAGGGTTAGGGATTAGGCTGCAGGAGGGGAGGGCTAGGGATTAGGCTGCATGAGGGGAGGGTTAGGGATTAGGCTGCAGGAAAGGAGGGTTAGTGATTAGGCTGCAGGAGGGGAGGGCTAGGGATTAGGCTGCAGGAGGGGAGGGCTAGGGATTAGGCTGCATGAGGGGAGGGTTAGGGATTAGGCTGCAGGAAAGGAGGGTTAGTGATTAGGCTGCAGGAGGGGAGGGTTAGGGATTAGGCTGCAGGAGGGGAGGGCTAGGGATTAGGCTGCAGGAAAGGAGGGTTAGTGATTAGGCTTCAGGAGGGGAGGGTTAGGGATTAGGCTGCAGGAAAGGAGGGTTAGTGATTAGGCTGCAGGAAAGGAGGGTTAGTGATTAGGCTGCAGGAGGGGAGGGTTAGGGATTAGGCTGCAGGAGGGGAGGGTTAGGGATTAGGCTGCAGGAGGGGAGGGTTAGGGATTAGGCTGCAGGTGGGGAGGGCTAGGGATTAGGCTGCAGGAGGGGAGGGTTAGGGATTAGGCTGCAGGAAAGGAGGGTTAGTGATTAGGCTGCAGGAGGGGAGGGTTAGGGATTAGGCTGCAGGAGGGGAGGGTTAGGGATTAGGCTGCAGGAGGGGAGGGTTAGGGATTAGGCTGCAGGAGGGGAGGGTTAGGGATTAGGCTGCAGGAGGGGAGGGTTAGGGATTAGGCTGCATGAGGGGAGGGTTAGGGATTAGGCTGCAGGAAAGGAGGGTTAGTGATTAGGCTGCAGGAGGGGAGGGTTAGTGATTAGGCTGCAGGAGGGGAGGGTTAGGGATTAGGCTGCAGGAGGGGAGGGTTAGGGATTAGGCTGCAGGAGGGGAGGGTTAGGGATTAGGCTGCAGGAGGGGAGGGCTAGGGATTAGGCTGCATGAGGGGAGGGTTAGGGATTAGGCTGCAGGAAAGGAGGGTTAGTGATTAGGCTGCAGGAGGGGAGGGTTAGGGATTAGGCTGCAGGAAAGGAGGGTTAGTGATTAGGCTGCAGGAAAGGAGGGTTAGGGATTAGGCTGCAGGAGGGGAGGGTTAGGGATTAGGCTGCAGGAGGGGAGGGTTAGGGATTAGGCTGCAGGAGGGGAGGGCTATGGATTAGGCTGCAGGAGGGGAGGGTTAGGGATTAGGCTGCAGGAGGGGAGGGCTAGGGATTAGGCTGCATGAGGGGAGGGTTAGGGATTAGGCTGCAGGAAAGGAGGGTTAGTGATTAGGCTGCAGGAAAGGAGGGTTAGGGATTAGGCTGCAGGAGGGGAGGGCTAGGGATTAGGCTGCAGGAGGGGAGGGCTAGGGATTAGGCTGCATGAGGGGAGGGTTAGGGATTAGGCTGCAGGAAAGGAGGGTTAGTGATTAGGCTGCAGGAGGGGAGGGTTAGTGATTAGGCTGCAGGAGGGGAGGGTTAGGGATTAGGCTGCAGGAGGGGAGGGTTAGGGATTAGGCTGCAGGAGGGGAGGGTTAGGGATTAGGCTGCAGGAGGGGAGGGCTAGGGATTAGGCTGCATGAGGGGAGGGTTAGGGATTAGGCTGCAGGAAAGGAGGGTTAGTGATTAGGCTGCAGGAGGGGAGGGTTAGGGATTAGGCTGCAGGAAAGGAGGGTTAGTGATTAGGCTGCAGGAAAGGAGGGTTAGTGATTAGGCTGCAGGAGGGGAGGGTTAGGGATTAGGCTGCAGGAGGGGAGGGTTAGGGATTAGGCTGCAGGAAAGGAGGGTTAGGGATTAGGCTGCAGGAAAGGAGGGTTAGTGATTAGGCTGCAGGAGGGGAGGGTTAGGGATTAGGCTGCAGGAGGGGAGGGTTAGGGATTAGGCTGCAGGAGGGGAGGGTTAGGGATTAGGCTGCAGGAGGGGAGGGCTAGGGATTAGGCTGCATGAGGGGAGGGTTAGGGATTAGGCTGCAGGAAAGGAGGGTTAGTGATTAGGCTGCAGGAGGGGAGGGCTAGGGATTAGGCTGCAGGAGGGGAGGGCTAGGGATTAGGCTGCATGAGGGGAGGGTTAGGGATTAGGCTGCAGGAAAGGAGGGTTAGTGATTAGGCTGCAGGAGGGGAGGGTTAGGGATTAGGCTGCAGGAGGGGAGGGCTAGGGATTAGGCTGCAGGAAAGGAGGGTTAGTGATTAGGCTTCAGGAGGGGAGGGTTAGGGATTAGGCTGCAGGAAAGGAGGGTTAGTGATTAGGCTGCAGGAGGGGAGGGTTAGGGATTAGGCTGCAGGAGGGGAGGGTTAGGGATTAGGCTGCAGGAGGGGAGGGCTAGGGATTAGGCTGCAGGTGGGGAGGGCTAGGGATTAGGCTGCATGAGGGGAGGGTTAGGGATTAGGCTGCAGGAAAGGAGGGTTAGTGATTAGGCTGCAGGAAAGGAGGGTTAGTGATTAGGCTGCAGGAAAGGAGGGTTAGTGATTAGGCTGCAGGAAAGGAGGGTTAGTGATTAGGCTGCAGGAGGGGAGGGTTAGGGATTAGGCTGCAGGAGGGGAGGGTTAGGGATTAGGCTGCAGGAGGGGAGGGTTAGGGATTAGGCTGCAGGAGGGGAGGGCTAGGGATTAGGCTGCATGAGGGGAGGGTTAGGGATTAGGCTGCAGGAAAGGAGGGTTAGTGATTAGGCTGCAGGAGGGGAGGGTTAGGGATTAGGCTGCAGGAGGGGAGGGTTAGGGATTAGGCTGCAGGAGGGGAGGGTTAGGGATTAGGCTGCAGGAGGGGAGGGTTAGGGATTAGGTTTACTCACTGCCAGAATTCATCCCTTGAACCTGTTCGGTATCGCTGGAGCCTCCGGATCCACCATAGCAGGTAAGTCGCCCCTAGACCACCAGGGATATATTGTTAAAATAAGAATTTACTTACCGATAATTCTATTTCTCGGAGTCCGTAGTGGATGCTGGGGTTCCTGAAAGGACCATGGGGAATAGCGGCTCCGCAGGAGACAGGGCACAAAAAGTAAAGCTTTCCGATCAGGTGGTGTGCACTGGCTCCTCCCCCTATGACCCTCCTCCAAGCCTCAGTTAGGTACTGTGCCCGGACGAGCGTACACAATAAGGGAGGAATTTTGAATCCCGGGTAAGACTCATACCAGCCACACCAATCACACCGTACAACTTGTGATCTAAACCCAGTTAACAGTATGATAACAGAGGAGCCTCTGAAAGATGGCTCCCTACAACAATAACCCGAATTAGTTAACAATAACTATGTACAATTATTGCAGATAATCCGCACTTGGGATGGGCGCCCAGCATCCACTACGGACTCCGAGAAATAGAATTATCGGTAAGTAAATTCTTATTTTCTCTATCGTCCTAGTGGATGCTGGGGTTCCTGAAAGGACCATGGGGATTATACCAAAGCTCCCAAACGGGCGGGAGAGTGCGGATGACTCTGCAGCTCCGAATGAGAGAACTCCAGGTCCTCCTTAGCCAGAGTATCAAATTTGTAAAATTTTACAAACGTGTTCTCCCCTGACCACGTAGCTGCTCGGCAAAGTTGTAATGCCGAGACCCCTCGGGCAGCCGCCCAAGATGAGCCCACCTTCCTTGTGGAGTGGGCCTTTACAGATTTAGGCTGTGGCAGGCCTGCCACAGAATGTGCAAGTTGGATTGTGCTACAGATCCAACGAGCAATCGTCTGCTTAGACGCAGGAGCACCCATCTTGTTGGGTGCATACAATATAAACAACGAGTCAGATTTTCTGACTCCAGCTGTCCTTGCAATATATATTTTCAATGCTCTGACAACGTCCAGTAACTTGGAGTCCTCCAAGTCACTTGTAGCCGCAGGCACTACAATAGGCTGGTTCAGATGAAATGCTGACACCACCTTAGGGAGAAAATGCGGACGAGTCCGCAGTTCCGCCCTGTCCGAATGGAAAATCAGATATGGGCTTTTGTAAGATAAAGCTGCCAGTTCTGACACTCTCCTGGCCGAAGCCAGGGCTAGTAGCATGGTCACTTTCCATGTGAGGTATTTCAAATCCACATTTTTTAGTGGTTCAAACCAATGAGATTTTAGAAAGTCCAAAACCACATTGAGATCCCACGGTGCCACTGGAGGCACCACAGGAGGCTGTATATGCAGCACTCCCTTAACAAAAGTCTGGACTTCAGGGACTGAAGCCAATTCTTTCTGGAAGAAAATCGACAGGGCCGAAATTTGAACCTTAATAGATCCCAATTTGAGACCCATAGACAATCCTGATTGCAGGAAATGTAGGAATCGACCCAGTTGAAATTCCTCCGTCGGAGCACTCCGATCCTCGCACCACGCAACATATTTTCGCCAAATGCGGTGATAATGTTGCACGGTTACTTCCTTCCTTGCTTTAATCAAAGTAGGAATGACTTCTTCCGGCATGCCTTTTTCCTTTAGGATCCGGCGTTCAACCGCCATGCCGTCAAACGCAGCCGCGGTAAGTCTTGAAACAGACAGGGACCCTGCTGAAGCAAGTCCCTCCTTAGAGGTAGAGGCCACGGATCTTCCGTGATCATCTCTTGAAGTTCCGGGTACCAAGTCCTTCTTGGCCAATCCGGAACCACTAGTATCGTTCTTACGCCTCTTTGCCGTATAATTCTCAATACTTTTGGTATGAGAGGCAGAGGAGGAAACATACACCGACTGGTACACCCAAGGCGTTACCAGCGCGTCCACAGCTATTGCCTGCGGATCTCTTGACCTGGCGCAATACCTGTCCAGTTTTTTGTTGAGGCGAGACGCCATCATGTCCACCATTGGTCTTTCCCAACGGGTTACCAGCATGTGGAAGACTTCTGGATGAAGTCCCCACTCTCCCGGGTGAAGGTCGTGTCTGCTGAGGAAGTCTGCTTCCCAGTTGTCCACTCCCGGGATGAACACTGCTGACAGTGCTATCACATGATTCTCTGCCCAGCGAAGAATCCTTGCAGCTTCTGCCATTGCACTCCTGCTTCTTGTGCCGCCCTGTCTGTTCACATGGGCGACTGCCGTGATGTTGTCCGACTGGATCAACACCGGTTTTCCCTGAAGCAGAGGTTCTGCCTGGCTTAGAGCATTGTAGATTGCTCTTAGTTCCAGAATGTTTATGTGAAGAGACGTTTCCAGGCTCGTCCACACTCCCTGGAAGTTTCTTCCTTGTGTGACTGCTCCCCAGCCTCTCAGGCTGGCGTCCGTGGTCACCAGGATCCAATCCTGTATGCCGAATCTGCGGCCCTCCAATAGATGAGCACTCTGCAACCACCACAGAAGAGATACCCTTGTCCTTGGAGACAGGGTTATCCGCTGGTGCATCTGAAGATGCGACCCTGACCATTTGTCCAACAGATCCCTCTGGAAAATTCTTGCGTGGAATCTGCCGAATGGAATTGCTTCGTAAGAAGCCACCATTTTTCCCAGGACTCTTGTGCATTGATGTACAGACACCTTTCCTGGTTTTAGGAGGTTCCTGACAAGCTCGGATAACTCCTTGGCTTTTTCCTCCGGGAGAAAAACCTTTTTCTGAACCGTGTCCAGAATCATCCCTAGGAACAGCAGACGAGTTGTTGGCATTAACTGGGATTTTGGAATATTCAGAATCCACCCGTGCTGTTTTAGCACTTCTTGAGACAGTGCTAATCCCATCTCTAGCTGTTCTCTGGACCTTGCCCTTATCAGGAGATCGTCCAAGTATGGGATAATTAATACGCCTTTTCTTCGAAGAAGAATCATCATCTCGGCCATTACCTTTGTAAAGACCCGAGGTGCCGTGGACAATCCGAACGGCAGCGTCTGAAACTGATAGTGACAGTTTTGTACGACGAACCTGAGGTACCCCTGGTGTGAGGGGTAAATTGGAACGTGGAGGTACGCATCCTTGATGTCCAAGGATACCATAAAGTCCCCTTCTTCCAGGTTCGCTATCACTGCTCTGAGTGACTCCATCTTGAACTTGAACTTCTTTATGTACAGGTTCAAGGACTTCAGATTTAGAATAGGTCTTACCGAGCCATCCGGCTTCGGTACCACAAATAGAGTGGAATAATACCCCTTTCCTTGTTGTAGAAGAGGTACCTTGACTATCACCTGCTGAGAGTACAGCTTGTGAATGGCTTCCAAGACCGTCTCCCTTTCGGAGGGGGACGTTGGTAAAGCAGACTTCAGGAAACGGCGAGGTGGATCTGTCTCTAGTTCCAACCTGTATCCCTGAGATATTATCTGCAGGATCCAGGGATCTACCTGCGAGTGAGCCCACTGCGCGCTGAAATTCTTGAGACGACCGCCCACCGCCCCCGAGTCCGCTTGAGAAGCCCCAGCGTCATGCTGAGGCTTTTGTAGAAGCGGGGGAGGGCTTCTGTTCCTGGGAAGGAGCTGCCTGTTGCTGTCTCTTCCCCCTTCCTCTGCCTCGTGGCAGATATGAATATCCCTTTGCTCTGTTGTTTTTAAAGGAACGAAAGGGCTGCGGTTGAAAAGTCGGTGTCTTTTTCTGTTGGGGAGTAACTTGAGGTAAAAAGGTGGATTTCCCGGCTGTAGCCGTGGCCACCAAATCTGATAGACCGACTCCAAATAACTCCTCCCCTTTATACGGCAAAACTTCCATATGCCGTTTTGAGTCCGCATCGCCTGACCACTGTCGCGTCCATAAACTTCTTCTGGCCGAAATGGACATAGCACTTACCCGTGATGCCAGTGTGCAGATATCCCTCTGTGCATCACGCATATAAAGAAATGCATCCTTTATTTGCTCTAAAGACAGTAAAACATTGTCCCTATCCAGGGTATCAATATTTTCAATCAGGGACTCTGACCAAGCTACCCCAGCACTGCACATCCAGGCTGTCGCTATAGCTGGTCGTAGTATAACACCTGTATGTGTGTATATACTTTTTTGGATATTTTCCATCCTCCTATCTGCTGGATCTTTAAGTGCGGCCGTCTCAGGAGAGGGTAACGCCACTTGTTTAGATAAGCGTGTGAGCGCCTTGTCCACCCTAGGAGGTGTTTCCCAGCGCGCCCTAACCTCTGGCGGGAAAGGGTATAAAGCCAATAACTTCTTTGAAATTAGCATCTTTTTATCGGGGGCAACCCACGCTTCATCACACACCTCACTTAGTTCTTCTGATTCAGGAAAAACTATAGGTAGTTTTTTCACACCCCACATAATACCCTGTTTAGTGGTACCTGTAGTATCAGCTAAATGTAACGCCTCCTTCATTGCCAAAATCATATAACGTGTGGCCCTACTGGAAAATACGGTTGATTCGTCACCGTCGTCACTGGAATCAGTGCCTGTGTCTGGGTCTGTGTCGACCGACTGAGGCAAAGGGCGTTTTACAGCCCCTGACGGTGTTTGAGGCGCCTGGACAGGCACTAATTGATTGTCCGGCCGTCTCATGTCGTCAAACGACTGCTTTAGCGTGTTGACACTATCCCGTAATTCCAAAAATAAAGGCATCCATTCTGGTGTCGACCCCCTAGGAGGTGACATCCCCATATTTGGCAATTGCTCCGCCTCCACACCAATATCGTCCTCATACATGTCGACACACACGTACCGACACACAGCAGACACACAGGGAATGCTCTTAACGAAGACAGGACCCCACTAGCCCTTTGGGGAGACAGAGGGAGAGTTTGCCAGCACACACCAAAGCGCTATATATGACAGGGATAGCCTTATAATAAGTGCTCCCTGTATAGCTGCTTTTATAATATAATTTTTGCCACTATTTTGCCCCCCCTCTCTTGTTTTACCCTGTTTCTGTAGTGCAGTGCAGGGGAGAGACCTGGGAGCCGTCCTGACCAGTGGAGCTGTGTAAGGAAAATGGCGCTGTGTGCTGAGGAGATAGGCCCCGCCCCTTTTTCGGCGGGCTCGTCTCCCGCTCTTTAGTGGATTCTGGCAGGGGTTAAATATCTCCATATAGCCCCCGGAGGCTATATGTGAGGTATTTTTTAGCCAAATAGGTTTTCATTTGCCTCCCAGGGCGCTCCCCTCCCAGCGCCCTGCACCCTCAGTGACTGCCGTGTGAAGTGTGCTGAGAGGAAAATGGCGCACAGCTGCAGTGCTGTGCGCTACCTTTAGAAGACTGAGGAGTCTTCTGCCGCCGATTCTGGACCTCTTCTTGTTTCAGCATCTGCAAGGGGGCCGGCGGCGAGGCTCCGGTGACCATCCAGGCTGTACCTGTGATCGTCCCTCTGGAGCTGATGTCCAGTAGCCAAGAAGCCAATCCATCCTGCACGCAGGTGAGTTCACTTCTTCTCCCCTAAGTCCCTCGTTGCAGTGATCCTGTTGCCAGCAGGACTCACTGTAAAATAAAAAACCTAAGCTAAACTTTTCTAAGCAGCTCTTTAGGAGAGCCACCTAGATTGCACCCTTCTCGGCCGGGCACAAAAATCTAACTGAGGCTTGGAGGAGGGTCATAGGGGGACGAGCCAGTGCACACCACCTGATCGGAAAGCTTTACTTTTTGTGCCCTGTCTCCTGCGGAGCCGCTATTCCCCATGGTCCTTTCAGGAACCCCAGCATCCACTAGGACGATAGAGAAATTAATAATTTGTAGACATGCTGAATGTGAACAAGATATACCACACTCGTTCAAATTACGCTGTCAGTTTGCACATTGCTGGGTACTCACTGCGATCACTTAACTGATCGAGTAAACGCTCATGATCAGCCGAGTGCTGTGTCCCCTTGCAACCCCGTACACACTGTGCTAGAAATAGCTGTATTGGCTTCTATGGGATCGGGAGGTTGGGCCAACAAATATTAAACAGCACATAAGATGCGACTTCCTATCCCGACCGCTGCAGGAGCGTTATAAGATGTTTATCGGCTGACACTCCTGCAACGGGCCTGCATACACACCTATACAGACGTCTGCCCGTTCACCCGATATCCGGTGATAGGGCTATGGATTGAATTGGAGTGTACTCAGATTAAGTCTATGGGGGTTTCAAGGCTATATATCTCGTGTTGCTATGACAACACAACATCCTCAAAAGGGCATGACCTGATCAGAATGAAGCATTGCCGAGGCCATGACCTGGAAGCGGTCATTGCCTCCACCAGGAATTCCCTGTGTGCAGTGTAGGGAGAGTCCCGATTCCCGGTCAGTATTCTGGAACTAGTGACAGATTTCCTGTAAACTTCCATTAAACGAAAATGTTAAAAATACATAAAACAAAACATTTTTCAAAGGCTGGTAAAAAGCAAAAATGCAATATAAAGTTTAAAAAAAAAAATATGTAGAAAACGCTTCTTCCCTTTCTATCCTCCGCTGTACGCAGTGAGGGAGCCGCAAAAGTGCGTGAACGTCACATAGAGAAAGGGGTGCCCCAAAACAACCCAAGTTGTATCAAGCCCCAAATATTTGTTTTCTCAATGCCAACCTTAACACCCCCCACTCCTCCTCCCAAACTAACAATTTGTGCATAAGAATACCTTATACCCATGTAAGGAGGGGAACTAAACAAGGTTTTTTTTTTAACCAATTAACCTACCAGTATATCTTTGGATTGTGGGAGGAAACTGGAGTACCCTTAGGAAACCCACTTAAGCATAGGGAAAATATACAAATTCCACACAGTCAGGGCCATGGTGGGAATGGAACCCATGACCTCAGTGCTATGAGGCAGTAGTGCTAACCATTACACCATCCGTGCTGCCCAATATGACTTTTGCAAATGGACATTTTGGGTGTGTACAGCCGGGAGGGGTCTCTACAATCCACAGGATCGTGGCATAGATTCTGAATTGCACGGAACTTTGCATGCGGACGCATCTAGCAGTTTGACGAATGCGCACCTTCGCGGATGGTTGCATGATTCAGACTGAGTGATTGCAACGGTGCACGCGGCTCAGAATACAGGTACATAGCTGCATAGGCACTCCGTTCGCAGCGGCTGTCCGCAGTTGCATTGCATTCGCTTTATGAGCAACTCAGAATCAGGCTCGGAAATGTCACCGTTGTCTCCCCAGATAGGTGCAGAAATCACACAAAAACAAGCAAAATTCAGCGTAATTTGAATTTTTTTTTTTATAAAACAATATTTCAAATAAAAACACAATTCAACTTCAAACTCCACAGCTTTGTTAAGAATCACTTCTGCAAGTTACAGGCTCTGCAGCCGTACTGTTTATTCAGGCCTCACTCGACACGCGGACACATCTAAGTTGGCCGGGAGGGAAAGACAAGGGAGCTAGAGAATGTCAAAAATGTGCAGATACCTCCTTAAGAGAGAGCTCCGGTCTAGCATCTATTTTATCTTTCAGGAATATATTCTACACAAGTGGGAGAAGCTGAAAAAGTTCTTAAAAATGTCTTGAGCAGACTCTATTTAGTGCACAACGGGCTTTATGCAAAGTAGGAAGCAAACGGAGTCGCAAGATGCGTCCACAAAGGAAAACAAAATCAGCGAAACGCGTTACTCAGTCTGAAAAAGTTTTTGCTCTGTTCTTAGATGTTTTTATATAGTTATTTTTATAGGAATTGCTGAATCTGTAAAAAAAAACAAAAAAAAAAAAACAATCCATACGTATTACATCAATCTATATCAATCAATCTCAGTCCTCCACTTTTATATGACATCTCCATAAATATCAAGTTGGTTCTCGAAAATACAGAGCAGAACATTTTTTGTGACCGGTACAGCCTCTCTAATGGCCAAAACGATCATCTGCATTTTTTTTTATTTTTTACTTAGCGTATCTATTATAATTGTTTTTGCTTTTTTTTTGGTCTGGTTTTTCCCCCATGTTCTTGGAATGTTTGTCTCACTGGTTAGAGAATGCCAAAGTCTGTAATGCTCCTCATTAATACATCCTTTGTTCTAGTCAAGGGATGGTCATTCCATGGCATCATAGCACGATACATTGGCTCGAGACAATGCTTGGCATCTAACACCCTTCAATGACCACAATGCCGATAAACTTGATTTCGGCTGTCATGTGTATGGATGTAGAAGGTTAACTTTCGTTACCACCTGCTTGCATCCCGTGATGGAATATTGTTTGTCTTCTATAGTGTAATATTTTAACTGTCCTGCCAAGTTCTCGATGTTGTTATTGTCTGGGTAGAACCCTTCCCTGAGTAGCTCGTCCAAGAAGCAATTTGCAATGTGGCTTTTTTCCAGCAAGGTGAAGGGAACGATTTCAGCAACATCAAAGATGGTATGGTGCTGTCTCAGGGAAGACTGTACGATGCGGTGGAGCTCCTGTGGAACATCTAGAACATCGCTGGAGGCATTCTTCAGAATAAATCTGGTGACTTCGTTGCCTCCTATGTTGCTGATTAAGAGGTGGATGGCATTGAGATACTCATTGCTTTGATTTAATTCAAAGTAACCTTTCAACATGTCCAGAAGGGATGGGGGCATAAGCTCCATCTCATCATATATTAAGACAGGGATCTTCTCCTCCATCTCCGCCCGAGTGACCATGTCTGTTATCAGGTCGGCGAGTTCCATCTTGCAGTTTGCGATGTCACTGTCTTTTGGGCAGTTGTGCATCACGTAATATTGCATAACAAAATCGTTGTCCATGACGGAACGAAAGTGTTTGGCCAATATCCGGCCCATGTGGCTCTTGCCAACTCCACTAGGTCCATTTAACGAGATGACCAAAGGCTTATTGTGGCAGTGAGTTGCCAAGTAGTCCTTCAAGAGGTCCATAATTTTATCAATGGCAATCTTTTGCCCAAATACTTCCCTGTGCATGGTCTTCTCCAGTCCATCCAGTTCATATTTTTGGACATTGTCATCCAGATTCTCAATAGCGTTCAGGATCTGAAAACAAACTATCCCGATAAACAGTATGAGGCACCTCTTGGCTTTGCTCTTCTGTTCTATCGGCAGATATTTTTTACCGTTTCCCGGATACAACACCGGTCTGGACTTCCTGCGCTTTTTCTTGCGCTTCAGATTACTAAAGGCAATCTTCTCCAACGTTGGAGTATCAAAATTAAAAAATTTAGGAGTCTCAAAGCTTGAGGACCTATACAGCGATCTCTCAGTGGACAGCTGTCTGCGAAGTAAACATGTTTTGGAGTTGTCCAGCGTTCTCCTACTAGAAAGGTCCAGCTTCATCGTTCGGATCTTCCTCCGTATTCGGATAGCTGCGCGAAGTGGAGTGACCAACGACATCTTGTGTCTTGGGGATGAAGTCTCCGGGATGGGCTCCATCTGATCCATTTTGTAACTTTTACAATGGTTTCCAGGTTCGGCAAAATAATTCCCCCCAAATAATCAGTGTCCAAGTTGTTCTGTAACAGGGAAAGAAAGAGACAATCAATAACCAAACACAATAACAAAAAGTTTTATTACTCAACTCATGTATTACAAGATGGCAGCCGTGGTGTTAGGCACCGGCAACAAGGCCCCAAAATATAACCCTTCATGGTGATTCCACTAATAGGATGATACTAACTGTAAGCCATG
Organism: Pseudophryne corroboree; assembly: GCF_028390025.1. Taxonomy (NCBI): domain Eukaryota; kingdom Metazoa; phylum Chordata; class Amphibia; order Anura; family Myobatrachidae; genus Pseudophryne; species Pseudophryne corroboree. The sequence continues at coordinate 22,664,274 of NC_086451.1, read as the reverse complement.
AGAGTACCAACCTTGGTTCACTTTTACTAGTGTGACTTGTAAGTTGAGAGCACGTGTCTGTGTTTGTTAGGAGTATCAAGACCTGAGGTGTAGATGGGAGTAAGGCCAGGTGCCAAGCTTTTTTGGACCATAGCAATGTCTGTATAATATTTGCATCCCATCATTAAATCTACAGCTGACATGGACATAAATTGTCCACTACGTCTTTGTTGCGGTTATTTGCATGTTGTTATTCCAGTTAAATTATGTTGCGGCTCCAGTAATGATGGTTTAAAGCAAAGAGGTCTGAGAATCCTATTCAAGGTGGACTGTTCACTGCTGTAATCCAGCCCACCCCCCCAGGCCTGTCCCTGTATATTGCTGTGTATAATGCACTGCGGAGAGAGTTAATTCAACACAAGGGAACATGGGGGGTCATTCCGAGTTGATCGCTCAGGAAAAAAAACTGCAAAACTGCGCACGTGTGTCGTATGGGTACAAACAGCATCGTTGCTGTGCAATGTTTCTAGCTACGATTCCATTCGCACAGCCGATCGCAAGGAGATTGACAGGAAGATGGCGTTTATGGGTGTCAACTAACTGTTGGGAGTGGTAGGAAAAACACAGGCGTGACCAGGCGTTTGCAGGGCGGGTGCCTGACGTCAATTCCGGGACCTCCGTCGCTAGAATCATCACACAGGATAAGTAACTTCAGGGCTGGTCTTGTTTTGCACAAAATGTTTTTGTACTGCTCGGCTGCACATGCGATTGCACACTTGCAAAGCGAAAATACACTCCCCTATGGGCGGTGACTATGCGTTTGCACGGCTGCAAAAAGTAGCTAGCAAGCGATCAACTCGGAATGAGGGCCATGGGGGGTAATTCAGAGTTGATCGCAGCAGCAAATTTGTTAGCAGTTGGGCAAAACCATGTGCACTGCAGGTGGGGCAGATGTAACATGTGCAGAGAGAGTTAGATTTGGGTGGGTTATATTGTTTCTGTTCAGGGTAAATACCGCCTGCTTTATTTTTACACTGCAATTTAGATTTCAGTTTGAACACACCCCACCCAAATCTAACTCTCTCTGCACATGTTACATCTGCCCCACCTGCAGTGCACATGGTTTTGCCCAACTGCTAACAAATTTGCTGCTGCGATCAACTCTGAATTAGGCCCATTGTCAGCTCAATTTACTGGCTGCACTGCATGTCACAGCACAATTCTCCAGAAACAGGAAGGCACGCTCCCATTCATGGCAGATGGAGATTATAGAGCGGTGAAGAGAGACTTTATCTTGCAATAGCAGCAGTTAGCGTTCAGAAAGAGAAGTGAGGACATATTCTCTGGCTTGTGCTTTCACAATTACCAACCACAGTTCCTATTTTATGCCTCTGGCTAGGAAGGTTAGAGAGAGATAGAGAGACGGACGGGGCACAAGCAATAAGCAGAACGCCGCCGCTTCAAGTGTACTGTCATCAAACCCTCACAGCCAGAATCTTCTCAACTTCCCCCTGCACCCTACAGAATATATGTGACTGATGACAACTCAGTCAATTTTGGACGGGTTATTACCAGGTTACGATATTGAGCCAATTGTCTGATTCCTGGTGCAAAATTGCATGCGCACAGGCACTCCTTTTACACTGCCTGCTGCACCCTCTTCCGCACCCGACAGGGCATAGGCCCTCATTCCGAGTTGTTCGCTCGCAAGCTGCTTTTAGCAGCTTTGCACACGCTAAGCCGCCGCCTACTGGGAGTGAATCTTAGCTTATCAAAATTGCGAACGAAAGATTCGCAATATTGCGAAAAGACTTCTCTGTGCAGTTTCTGAGTAGCTCCAGACTTACTCTGCAACTGCGATCAGTTCAGTGCTTGTCGTTCCTGGTTTGACGTCACAAACACACCCAGCGTTCGCCCAGACACTCCTCCGTTTCTCCGGCCACTCCCGCATTTTTCACAGAAACAGCAGCGTTTTTTCACACACTCCCATAAAACGGCCAGTTTCCGCCCAGAAACACCCACTTCCTGTCAATCACATTACGATCACCAGAACGAAGAAAAAACCTTGTAATGCCATGAGTAAAAAACCTAACTGCATAGCAAATTTACTTGGCGCAGTCGCACTGCGGACATTGCGCATGCGCATTAGCGACTAATCGCTCCGTTGCGAAAAAAAAATAACGAGCGAACAACTCGGAATGACCACCATAGTTTTCAGTGCAGTGCTGGGATTTGCATCCACCCCAGGTGCGCACTTGGAGGGGTTTACTGTTGACCAGAAACCACTCCTATGTGCTTGAATCTGCAAATATGCCCCTACAGTATGTGATCCTGCTGTTTGGGTAAAGCACAGAACAGTAGGATCTCTCCAACCGTGTCACCCATCGGTTTCATTAAGACCATTATAAATTTTAGTGTGCTTTACCAGTTTTGCTTTCTGTTTACTGGTATTATACGTTTTGGGGCCTGGTGGCCAGAAACAATTTGGGGAGCGGACGGTGGGATCATAGCTTCCTTGGTCACGCTATTTTCTTGTTCTGTGTCTGACAAGTAATGTATTGAAAGGATATTGCTTGGAAAGGTCTTGTGTTTCATTATAATTTGGCCACTAGTTGGCGCTGTTCGTTCAGGATTAACGCTGACTGCATAGTTTTCAATGCTGGGATTTGCGTCCACGCCAGATGTGCACTTGGGGGGGGTGGGGGGGGGGGTTTACTGTTAACCAGAAACCAAATGTATCACTTGGCAGGGCAAGCTGCTTGCATGTGATGCTACATAAGTGATAACGCCAGTAAGGGACCCTGCGCAGGGCTGATAATAAAGTTGACTAAACATCTGTAGGTAAACACACAGCATTTTTAAATATTCTCCCTTTCCGCCAATGCATTTACGGTCGTCCTTCTTTATTACATTGCGGCCAGAGTCTGACGCTTCACGTCCAGGGTTATGTATTTTATGCTTGTGTCCAGATCAAGTCTCACAGTTTTTCTATGTGTTGGTTTATGCAGGAAGCTGCTTATTAACTGCGACTAAACTTCACGCTGAGTTTTGCACCTACTGATGGCGGATGGAGAAGGGGTAGCGTTATACTAAATTTATACAATATATAAATATGTCATTTTTGTGCATTTTATATTATTCGTTGAAGGTGGACATCATGCAACATGATCATCATTATATTACTGTCTCATTTACATCAGAAAGATGCACATAACATATAGACATACAGTATGGGCAGTGTGACCTTAAGGCGCAGGATAAAATGCTTCACAGCTATAAGAAATGAAAACAACATACAGGTGTGACCTTAGGGCACAGGATAAAGTGCTTCACAGCTATAAGAAATGAAAACAACATACAGGTGTGACCTTAGGGCACAGGATAAAGTGCTTCACAGCTATAAGAAATGAAAACAACATACAGGTGTGACCCCGTAATTTAGCGGATTGTGGGGTAATTCAGATCTGATCGCAGCAGCAAATTTGTTAGCAGTTGGGCAAAACCATGGGGGTAATTCAGACTTGATCGCTGGGCAGCAATTTTTGCACTGCTGCGATCAGATAGTTGCCGCCTACAGAGAAAGTGTATTTTCGCTTTGCAAGTGTGCGATCGCATGTGCAGCCGAGCGGTCCAAAAACAGTTTGTGCAGTTCCTAAATAGGTCTGACCTTACTCAGCCGCTGCGATCACTTCAGCCTGTCCGGTCCCGGACGTCAGACACCCGCCCTGCAAACGCCTCGACACGCATGTGTTTTTCCAAACACTCCCAGAAAACGGTCAGTTGTCACCCACAAACGCCTTCTTCCTGTCAATCACCTTGGTTCGGCTGTGCGAATGGATTCTTCGCTAGAACCAGTGCACAGCAACGATGCGGTATGTACAAGTACGACGTGCCTGCGCATTGCGGTGCATATGCATGCGCAGTAGTGACCTGATCGCTGCACAGTGAAAAACGCTAGCGAGCGAACAGATCTGAATTAGGCCCTTTGTGCAGTCTCTCACAGCCCAGGACTTACTCAGCCGCTGCGATCACTTCAGCCTGTTCAGGACCGGAAGTGACGTCAGACACAGACGCCCTGCAAATGCTCGGACACGCCTGTGTTTTTCCAACCGCTCCCAGAAAACGGTCAGTTACCACCCACAAACGCCTTCTTCCTGTCAATCTCCTTGCGAACGCCTGTGCAAACGGATTCGTTGCACAGACCCACCGCTGAGCGGCAATCCGCTTTGTACCCGTGCGTCGCCCCTGCGCATTGCGGTGCATACGCATGCGCAGTTTAGACCTGATCGCCCGCTGTGCGAAAAACGCAGCCTAGCGATCAGGTCTGAATTACCCCCCATGTGCACTGCAGGTGGGGCAGATGTAACATGTGCAGAGAGAGTTAGATTTGGGTGGGTTATATTGTTTCTGTGCAGGGTAAATACTGGCTGCTTTATTTTTACACTGCAATTTAGATTTCAGTTTGAACACACCCCACCCAAATATAACTCTCTCTGCACATGTTACATCTGCCCAACCTGCAGTGCACATGGGGGGTAATTCAGACCTGTTCGCTAGCAGGCGATTTTTGTACTGCTGCGATTAGATAGTTGCGGCCCACAGGGGGGTGTATTTTAGCTGTGCAAGTGTGCGATCGCATGTGTAGCAGAGCTGTATAAACAGATTTTGTGCAGTCTCTGCGCAGTTCAGGACTTACTCAGCCCTGCGATCACTTCAGCCTGTCCTGGACCGGAATTGACGTCAGACACCCGCCCTGCAAACGCCTGGACACTCCTGCGTTTTCCCAACCACTCCCAGAAAACGGTCAGTTGCCACCCACAAACGCCTTCTTCCTGTCAATCTCCTTGCGAACACCCGCGCAAATGGATCCTTCACACAAACCCATTGCTGAGCGGCGACCGGTGCATACACATGCGCAATTTAGACCTGATCGCCCGCTTTATGAAAACGCAGCCTGGAGATCAGGTCTGAATGACCCCCCATGGTTTTGCCCATTAGCTAAAAAAAATTTGCTGCTGCGCTCAGGTCTGAATTAGGCCCCGTGGGCGAGATGCATCAAACCTTGGAGATAGAGAGATAAAGCCATCAGCTCCTAAGGCATCCATGTAACATGGCAGTTAGGAGCCGATTAGGTGGTACTTTATCTCTCTCCACGGTTTAATACATATCAGTGCTTTTAAAAATAACATTTTATCTATATATAAATAGCCTGAAAAACAGGTTTTAGATGTTTCCTGTACTAACAAAAGAAATAAAAAACGTTAGTTCTCCACAATTTCATCCCAAAGGGGTCAAATTTGGAGAGAAAAATATAATTATCCATTATATATAGTTTAACTACACAAGGACAGAGGTGGTGATAATTAGTCGTTTTAAGCTCGATTTACCTGCAGCTGCGAATATCTCCCGGCCGGAGGGTCCGTCCTGGAGCTGCAGAGCGGTTACTACTGCCACCGGCACCTCATATCTGCAAGGAAAGAGTCGTAATATGTTATTACAGGCTCACACGAGGACACTCACCAGAGGACGCTTTACACATAGCAGCCAGAGGTTGCCTCTCGGTAACAGACATCAGTGTGACTCACTTTCTGTCCCCAGTCTATATCTGTGTGTCATGTTTAGCCTTCCGTGTAACCATCCCCCAGTACTAAATATTTGTGTACAGCTGTATACTTGTTACACAGCGTGTTATTGCCAAGGGATATGTGCAAACTCCCTTCCCGGCAAGGAGGACACTGCAGGAAAATGTGAGGCCTTTGTAGAGCAGAGCTTTATACTGCGAGGGTTTCCAAAGGCCACCATTTCCTGCAGCCATCGCACCTGTCACAGCGTACGGGGATATGTACAGGTCATAGGCCTGACAGTAGTAGGTGGTGTCTTGGCTGTGGGCCCGCTGTCCATGTCAGTGGTCCCTCTCATGTTATGTTCACAATTACCCAGCACATACAAAGCTTTGCGATAGGACCCTCAAGTGTCTACGTTTTCCTAGTGCACCTCAAGTGTCTACGCCCCCTGGTGCACCTCACTTGTCTACGCCCCCTGGTGCACCTCAAGTGTCTACGCCCCCTGGTACACCTCAAGTGTCTACGCCCCCTGGTGCACCTCACTTGTCTACGCCCCCTGGTGCACCTCAAGTGTCTACGCCCCCTGGTACACCTCAAGTGTCTACGCCCCCTGGTGCACCTCAAGTGTCTACGCCCCCTGGTGCACCTCAAGTGTCTACACCCCCTGGTACACCTCAAGTGTCTACGCCCCCTGGTGCACCTCAAGTGTCTAGCCCCCTGGTGCACCTCAAGTGCAACTAAAGTGTCTACACCCCCTGGTACACCTCAAGTGTCTACGCCCCCTGGTACACCTCAAGTGTCTACGTCCCCTGGTACACCTCAAGTGTCTACGCCCCCTGGTGCACCTCAAGTGTCTACGCCCCCTGGTGCACCTCAAGTGTCTACGCCCCCTGGAGCACCTCAACCTGGTACACCTCAAGTGTCTACGCCCCCTGGTACACCTCAAGTGTCTACGCCCCCTGGTACACCTCAAGTGTCTACGCCCCCTGGTGCACCTCAAGTGCAACTAAAGTGTCTACAACCCCTGGTACACCTCAAATGTCTACGCCCCCTGTACACCTCAAGTGTCTACGTCCCCAGGTACACCTCAAGTGTCTACGCCCCCTGGTGCACCTCAAGTGTCTACGCCCCCTGGTGCACCTCAAGTGTCTACACTCCCTTTTGCACCTTAAGTGTCTATGCCCCCTTGGCACCTCAAGTGTCTATGCTCCCTGATGCACCTTAAGTGTCTATGCCCCCTGGGCACCTCAAGTGTCTATGCTCCCTGATGCACCTTAAGTGTCTAAACCCCCTGGTGCTCTTCAAGTGTCTACGCCCCCTGGTGCAGCTAAGTTTGCAGCAATGGCCGTCCACCAAACATTTTGCTTTAATTTTCTAAATGGATCTAGAAATATTAAGTTTCAAATACATCACACTCATTATTGATCATAGATTTGTGTTTGTATACAGATAAAGGTGGTTACTTGTCCCCGAGTAACCTGGGCAGGCTTCCTTCAATGCTACTTGGGATTCCCTGTCTCCGTCAGTAACCACCTGTTAATGACCACTGCACTGTGGGCAGGTAACTCGCTGCCACCAACAGGCTACTACGCCGGCACCTGTTCCACCTAGACTCCTACTATCAGTACCTGGAACTGCCTACTTCCGGACATGTGTGGACGCACTGCTGCAACACTTCCTGATTGGTGTTGAATAATTCTTACTGGTCCCTCACTACGGACCAGTCTGCCCTGGGTAGAGGGCAGTGGGTTTGAGTTTGGATACGCTGGACTCAATCCAGAACACCGAGAGAACAAGCAAATGTCTTAAAGGCAAGTTGTTTATTGCTCAAATGTCGTTAGAAAGACAAGTCCTTGCAGAAGGTGCTTGGGACAATCGCAGCATACAAGTTGTCATAGAAGTACAATCCTCTCTGGTTATGCACAGCCTCACATATAGTAAGGAGACACAAAACAGCAGGCTGTAATCGTGCTAATACCAGTGCGGGGGGGAACCCTACACCGGTTACATTCCAGAAGATAGTAAATCCGGCAGCATTGCATTTCTCATAGAAACCTGTGGGGGTTGCGGCTGCCAGCGGGATTGGAGGGACTGCAGCAGATATTGGAGAAATCTGCTGCAGTCCCTCTGTCATGCATTCGGGGGATACTAAATATTTGTAGTTACCGCTGAAAACGGGTGTTTTCAGGAATAAGCCGCAACTATTTATTGATATATGGGCCACTAGTACACAAAGCAGGAAACTAACCAAAATGAAACAGAGCTTACATTTGTCAGGAACTGGTCAGCTGCATTCCTCCATGACAGATATACCACACATCACACAAAATATCAACAGATCTGTTTATCACAATCCGCTTCTCAGATGTGGATGGGTTGTGATAAATTCCACCAAAATCACATTGCGATAATTGAATACATCACAAGAAGGAATCAAATATCGCATGCAGAGACTGAGCTTGTGAGAAAGCTCTGTCCCTGCGAATCCACTTACAGCAATTGTCAGGGGATTTTTTGTGAAAAATACCCTGACATTGCGCTGCTGATGGGTACGGCCCCCCACCTCCCCTCCGCTTACACTTACCTGCAGCCAGTGGCGTCACAAGGGGGGTGCGGGGGGTGTGGCCCGCAACGGGGTGTCACCCGCCGAGGGGTGACACCAAAATGCCGGCTTCTGCTCAGTGACAGGAGCCGAGTGCTGCACTGTTACATTTTGTGCAGCACTTGCCTCCTGTCACTGAGCAGGCGCCTGCACTGCAGAAAGAACACTCCGCGGGAGGCAGCCCGCACCTCCCGAACACCGCAAGTGACAAAAAACGGAGGTCGGAACGCAAAGCCCCGCCCTCCCGTTAAGCCACGACCACTTTCCAGAAGCCACACCCACTTGTTTAAACCGGCGCCGCACTGGGTGCAAACAAAGTTAGTGACGCCTCTGCCTGCAGCCAGGATCGGTGATCTTCGATGGCAGCTGGTCACCTAATCCTCTGCTCTGCTGTTACATCCGGTGCTGTAAAGTGAGATGCCGACTTCACAGCATCACTTTACTGCACAGCAGGAGCACAGCGATCTGATGACCGGCTGCCCTCACCGGATTACCGACCACCAGTCCCTGCGTGCAGGTAAGTATTATTATTTTATTTATTTCTTTACACAGTGATCAGCTTGTGTGTCCGACAAACACACATGGCTTATCATAGGAGACAGATCCGAGCACAGCGTACACTGCCAGCAGGCAGAGAAGACTGTGCAGAGATAGTGGAACCAGAGGGAAGCCCCGATAATGCTACCTCACAATAGCGTTATTATCACAGGGCTCCCTCTGGCATTTGTACACAATTTTTCTTTCGGAAATTCGAGCAGATCGCATTTCCCATTACAAATATGGGAAATGCGCCGTGGTTACTAAAAAAATGCGAATTTAAGGGCATGGCGGAAATTTTTTTGAAAATTCTCCTCCAATTGCCCTTTAGTACATTCAGGTGATACTAAAATAGTATGAAAAGGGGCGTGAAAATAACCTTTTTCACATTATTTTAGTATAAATAATTTTGATAAATATGCCAGAGAACACTAAATCTAAACAAAGGTTTGGTCAGTTAACACTAAGGGGTCCAACTCCATTCACCAATTATTAGGTTTTCAACGTGATAATTAGAACTTCCCATGCTGTAGAATTCCACTCCGGCGAATGCGTGAGAGGAGCGTGCCTGAGTCGGATCTTAAAGGTCCCTCTCCATGTGACATGTAGATGTTATCTAGCTCTGTGTGTTCCTGATAAGCCTGCCTTCACACTTAGGGGTAGATTTACTAAGATGGGAGTTCTGTTTAAGATGGGATGTTGCCCATATCAACCAATCAGAGCCCAAGTATTATCTTCTAGAAGGTGCTAGATAAATGGTAGAATCTGATTGGTTGCTATGGGCAACATTCCATCTTAAATAGAACTCCCATCTTAGTAAATTTACCCCTCAGGAGACAGGTAATAAGTTTAGCTATTCGGTGACAAGGCCCAAACCCAGTATGTATCAAAGACCAAAGCATATTTCTGTCTATGTCAGGATTAGGGAAATGTGGTTGCCAATTTAGGGGGACATTTACTAAGCAGTGAAAAGAGCGTAGAAGTGAGCCAGTGGAGAAGTTGTCCCATCAACCAATCAGCAGCTCTGTATCATTTCATAGTATGCAAATTATAGATGTTACTTCAGTGCTGATTGGTTGCCATGGGCAACTTCTCCACTGGCTCACTTCTCTGCTCTTATCACTGCTTAGTAAATGTCCCCTTTAGGTTTATATACAAAGAACTATATAATGTATGCGAATTGGGATAAACTGATGCCTGGAGAACCACACGCAGGAGCGCAGGTGTATTCCGTACTGACTGACACGTTAAGATCCACAGATGCTTATAATTATTTGCTTTGTGATTTCTGTCAGGAGACCTGGAAAACATGCTCTGCTAGTGTGTCCCGAGGACCGGACTTGAGAAGCGCTGTAGTAAGGAGTGTAGAGCGCAGACCACTACAATGTAACATGCTATTACGGATTTTTTGTCACATGCGCCGCTTCATGAGAGAGACGTGCGTATTGAGGACACAGCTAATATCGATTTCGACAGCTGCAGCTGTCGTTGCCCGGCGCACAGCGCTGTCCCTGCCTGTCGGCTCTGACAGTCAGAGATTGTGCTTACAAAAACAATAAAAGTTTTTATGTTTTGTGTGTCTTAAAATAAGAATTTACTTACCGATAATTCTATTTCTCGGAGTCCGTAGTGGATGCTGGGGTTCCTGAAAGGACCATGGGGAATAGCGGCTCCGCAGGAGACAGGGCACAAAAAGTAAAGCTTTAGGATCAGGTGGTGTGCACTGGCTCCTCCCCCTATGACCCTCCTCCAAGCCTCAGTTAGGATACTGTGCCCGGACGAGCGTACACAATAAGGAAGGATTTTGAATCCCGGGTAAGACTCCTACCAGCCACACCAATCACACTGTACAACCTGTGATCTGAACCCAGTTAACAGTATGATAACAGCGGAGCCTCTGAAATGATGGCTCACAACAATAATAACCCGATTTTTGTAACTATGTACAAGTATTGCAGATAATCCGCACTTGGGATGGGCGCCCAGCATCCACTACGGACTCCGAGAAATAGAATTATCGGTAAGTAAATTCTTATTTTCTCTATCGTCCTAGTGGATGCTGGGGTTCCTGAAAGGACCATGGGGATTATACCAAAGCTCCCAAACGGGCGGGAGAGTGCGGATGACTCTGCAGCACCGAATGAGAGAACTCCAGGTCCTCCTTAGCCAGGGTATCAAATTTGTAGGATTTTACAAACGTGTTTGCCCCTGACTAAATAGCCGCTCGGCAAAGTTGTAAAGCCGAGACCCCTCGGGCAGCCGCCCAAGATGAGCCCACCTTCCTTGTGGAATGGGCATTTACATATTTTGGCTGTGGCAGGCCTGCCACAGAATGTGCAAGCTGAATTGTATTACACATTCAACTAGCAATAGTCTGCTTAGAAGCAAGAGCACCCAGATTGTTGGGTGCATACAGGATAACAGCAAGTCAGTTTTCCTGACTCCAGCCGTCCTGGAACCTATATTTTCAGGGCCCTGACAACATCTAGCAACTTGGAGTCCTCCAAGTCCCTAGTAGGTGCAAGGCACCACAATAAGCTGGTTCAGGTGAAACACTGACACCACCTTAGGGAGAGAACTGGGGACGAGTCCGCAGCTCTGCCCTGTCCAAATGGACAAACAGATATGGGCTTTTTTGAGAAAAAAACCACCAATTTGACACTCGCCTGGTCCAGGCCAGGGCCAAGAGCATGGTCACTTTTCATGTGAGATGCTTCAAAACCACAGATTTGACTGGTTTTAAACCAATGTGATTTGAGGAATCCCAGAACTACGTTGAGATCCCACAGTGCCACTGGAGGCACAAAAGGGGTTGTATATGCAATACTCCCTTGACAAACTTCTGGACTTCAGGAACTGAAGCCAATTCTTTCTGGAAGAAAATCGACAGGGCCGAAATTTGAACCTTAATGGACCCCAATTTGAGGCCCATAGACACTCCTGTTTGCAGGAAATGTAGGAATCGACCGAGTTGAAATTTCTTCGTGGGGCCTTTCTGGTCTCGCACCACGCAACATATTTTTTTCCACATGTGGTGATAATGTTGTGCGGTCACCTCCTTTCTGGCTTTGACCAGGGTAGGAATGACCTCTTCCGGAATGCCTTTTTCCCTTAGGATCCGGCGTTCCACCGCCATGCCGTCAAACGCAGCTGCGGTAAGTCTTGGAACAGACATGGTACTTGCTGAAACAAGTCCCGTCTTAGCGGCAGAGGCCATAAGTCCTCTGTGAGCATCTCTTGAAGTTCCGGGTACCAAGTCCTTCTTGGCCAATCCGGAGCCATGAGTATAGTTCTTACTCCTCTACGTCTTATAATTCTCAGTACCTTAGGTATGATAAGCAGAGGATGGACCACATACAACGACTGGTACACCCACGGTGTTACCAGAACGTCCACAGCTATTGCCTGAGGGTCTCTTAACCTGGCGCAATACCTGTCCCGTTTTTTGTTCAGACGGGACGCCATCATGTCCACCTTTGGTATTTCCCAACGGTTTACAATCATGTGGAAAACTTCCCGATGAAGTTTCCACTCTGCCGGGTGGAGGTCGTGCCTGCTGAGGAAGTCTGCTTCCCAGTTTCCATTCCCGGAATGAAACACTGCTGACAGTGCTATCACATGATTTTCCGCCCAGCGAAAAGTCCTTGCAGTTTTTGCCATTGCCCTCCTGCTTCTTGTGCCGCCCTGTCTATTTACGTGGGCGATTGCCGTGATGTTTTTCCCACTAGATCAATACCGGCTGACCTTGAAGCAGAGGTCTTGCTAAGCTTAGAGCATTATAAATTTAGCCTTAGCTCCAGTATATTTATGTGGAGAAAAGTCTCCAGACTTGATCACACTCCCTGGAAATTTTTTTTCTTTGTGTGACTGCTCCCCAGCCTCTCGGGCTGGCCTCTGTGGTCACCAGCATCCAATCCTGAATGCCGAATCTGCGGCCCTCTAGAAGATGAGCACTCTGTAACCACCACAGGAGAGACACCCTTGTCCTTGGATATAGGGTTATCCGCTGATGCATCTGAAGATGCGATCCGGACCATTTTTCCAGCAGATCCCACTGAAAAGTTCTTGCGTGAAATCTGCCGAATGGAATTGCTTCGTAGGAAGTCACCATTTTTACCATGGCCCTTGTGCAATGATGCACTGATTTTAGGAGGTTCCTGACTAGCTCGGATAACTCCCTGGCTTTCTCTTCCGAGAGAAACACCTTTTTCTGGACTGTGTCCAGAATCATCCCTAAGCACAGGAGACTTGTCGTCGGGATCAGCTGCGATTTTGGAATATTTAGAATCCACCCGTGCTGTTGTAGCAGTATCCGAGATAGTGCTACTCCGACCTCCACCTTCCCTGGACTTTGCCCTTATCAGGAGATCGTCCAAGTAAGGGATAATTAAGACGCCTTTTCTTCGAAGAAGAATCATCATTTCGGCCATTACCTTGGTAAAGACCCGGGGTGCCGTGGACAATCCAAACGGCAGCGTCTGAAACTGATAGTGACAGTTCTGTACCACGAACCTGAGGTACCCTTAGTAATAAGGGCAATTTTGGGACATGGAGGTAAGCATCCCTGATGTCTCGGGACACCATATAGTCCCCTTCTTCCTGGTTCGTTATCACTGCTCTGAGTGACTCCATCTTGATTTGAACCTTTGTAAGTGTTCAAATTTTTTTAGATTTAGAATAGGTCTCACCTAGCCTTCTGGCTTCAGTACCACAATATAGTGTGGAATAATACCCCTTTTCTTGTTGTAGGAGGGGTAATTTAATTATCACCTGCTGGGAATACAGCTTGTGAATTGTTTCCCATACTGCCTCCTTGTCGGAGGGAGACCTTGGTAAAGCAGACTTCAGGAGCCTGCGAAGGGGAAACGTCTCGACATTCCAATCTGTACCCCTGGGATACTACTTGTAGGATCCAGGGGTCCTGTACGGTCTCAGCGTCATGCTGAGAGCTTGTCAGAAGCGGTGGAACGCTTCTGTTCCTGGGAATGGGCTGCCTGCTGCAGTCTTCTTCCCTTTCCTCTATCCCTGGGCAGATATGACTCTTATAGGGACGAAAGGACTGAGGCTGAAAAGACGGTGTCTTTTTCTGCAGAGATGTGACTTAGGGTAAAAACGGTGGATTTTCCAGCAGTTGCCTTGGCCACCAGGTCCGATGGACCGACCCCAAATAACTCCTCTTCCTTTATACGGCAATACACCTTTGTGCCGTTTGGAATCTGCATCACCTGACCACTGTCGTGTCCATAAACATCTTCTGGCAGATATGGACATCGCACTTACTCTTGATGCCAGAGTGCAAATATCCTCTGTGCATCTCGCATATATAGAAATGCATCCTTTAAATGCTCTATAGTCAATCAAATACTGTCCCTGTCAAGGGTATCAATATTTTTAGTCAGGGAATCCGACCAAGCCACCCCAGCTCTGCACATCCAGGCTGAGGCGATCGCTGGTCGCAGTATAACACCAGTATGTGTGTATATACTTTTTATGATATTTTCCAGCCTCCTGTCAGCTGGCTCCTTGAGGACGGCCCTATCTATAGACGGTACCGCCACTTGTTTTGATAAGCGTGTGAGCGCCTTATCCACCCTAAGGGGTGTTTCCCAACGCGCCCTAACATCTGGCGGGAAAGGGTATACCGCCAATAATTTTCTATCGGGGGGAACCCACGCATCATCACACACTTCATTTAATTTATCTGATTCAGGAAAAACTACGGTAGTTTTTTCACATCCCACATAATACCCTCTTTTGTGGTACTTGTAGTATCAGAAATATGTAACACCTCCTTCATTGCCCTTAACGTGTGGCCCTAATAAGGAATACGTTTGTTTATTCACCGTCGACACTGGATTCAGTGTCCGTGTCTGTGTCTGTGTCGACCGACTAAAGTAAACGGGCGTTTTAAAACCCCTGACGGTGTTTTTGAGACGTCTGGACCGGTACTAATTGTTTGTCGGTCGTCTCATGTCGTCAACCGACCTTGCAGCGTGTTGACATTATCACGTAATTCCCTAAATAAGCCATCCATTCCGGTGTCGACTCCCTAGAGAGTGACATCACCATTACAGGCAATTGCTCCGCCTCCTCACCAACATCGTCCTCATACATGTCGACACACACGTACCGACACACAGCACACACACAGGGAATGCTCTGATAGAGGACAGGACCCACTAGCCCTTTGGAGAGACAGAGGGAGAGTTTGCCAGCACACACCAAAAACGCTATAATTATATAGGGACAACCTTATATAAGTGTTTTCCCTTATAGCATCTTTTTTATATATTTCTTACGCCAAATTAGTGCCCCCCCTCTCTGTTTTAACCCTGTTTCTGTAGTGCAGTGCAGGGGAGAGCCTGGGAGCCTTCCCTCCAGCCTTTCTGTGAGGGAAAATGGCGCTGTGTGCTGAGGAGATAGGCCCCGCCCCTTTTTCGGCGGCCTCGTCTCCCGCTCTTTAACGGATTATGGCAGGGGTTAAATATCTCCATATAGCCCCCGGAGGCTATATGTGAGGTATTTTTTGCCAAAAATAGGTTTACATTTGCCTCCCAGGGCGCCCCCCTCCCAGCGCCCTGCACCCTCAGTGACTGCCGTGTGAAGTGTGCTGAGAGGAAATGGCGCACAGCTGCAGTGCTGTGCGCTACCTTAAGAAGACTGAGGAGTCTTCTGCCGCCGATTCTGGACCTTCTTCTCGTTTCAGCATCTGCAAGGGGGCCGGCGGCGAGGCTCCGGTGACCATCCAGGCTGTACCTGTGATCGTCCCTCTGGAGCTAATGTCCAGTAGCCAAAGAAGCCAATCCATCCTGCACGCAGGTGAGTTCACTTCTTCTCCCCTAAGTCCCTCGTTGCAGTGATCCTGTTGCCAGCAGGACTCACTGTAAAATAAAAAACCTAAGCTAAACTTTCCTAAGCAGCTCTTTAGGAGAGCCACCTAGATTGCACCCTTCTCGGCCGGGCACAAAAATCTAACTGGCTTGGAGGAGGGTCATAGGGGGAGGAGCCAGTGCACACCACCTGATCCTAAAGCTTTACTTTTTGTGCCCTGTCTCCTGCGGAGCCGCTATTCCCCATGGTCCTTTCAGGAACCCCAGCATCCACTAGGACGATAGAGAAATACGGACGCTGGGTGATTTCTGCCCGGCGCATGCGCACAATCTAGGCGAGCGACGGTCAGAGGAGCCGGGAAGGAGAGCGCACTTCGGAAAAGAGGTCAGTTAGCACTCTCCCTGTGCGGGATGTATTAACATACATCGCCACCCATTGCAGCGATGTTGATCACATATGTACTAACATATGCGATCAACATCGCAATGCAGTGACGGAGGCCCCCCGCGATACCTGTAGGATGGTGTGCGGGGGGTCTCCGTCACCTCCATGGGCTCTCCCTCTCCTCAGCTGCCGGGAACAAGGCGGCAGGCTGTACCCGGCGCCTCCTCCTCCCCCCCTGCGTTGCTAGGGGTAGGTGGAGTTTACTTTCCGGGACCAGGGCTGCTTGGAGGAAGGTATGTCAGGGGGGAGGCGGGTCGGCGTCTGCGGCGGTGGCCGCTGGTTGCGGTGGCCGGCGATAAGTATCCCATAGGCTTCTACAGGGTATCGCAATCCAGAGATGGCGATACCCTGGGCGGCAAAAAAACGGCGACCGGGTCTTAGTACATTTAAAAATGTGGTAAAACGGGGGTTTTACCGCATTTTTCCCTTAGTACATCCGCCCCCTCTCCGGCAAAGCTGCCAGTAGTACATGCTGCTGATGTATGGACCTGCTTCGCCACGCTAAATGGGCATAGCAGGTCTACACAAATACCGGGAGAAGATTCAGCCAAGTACAGACACACAGCCCTGTGGATACACAAATGCATTCAGCAGACAGCGTGCATTGCAGGAGCTCTTACCAGCCATCCCAGACCTTGCCAGCTCCTGCCCCCAGACCATACCCTGAGTACAGGAGCTCTGGAAGGTGGGTGAAGGAGAGGGGCAGGCAGGGGTACAGCTGGAGGTGCAGAGTATGCCCCATGCCCTGTAAGTCAGCAGCAGCCCAGGCCCGTTACTGTGCCGTTACACATAATATAATAGTAGGAGAGATTACCTTCCTCCCAGCAGATCCAGCTGCAGCAACTCAGTCACCTCTGCTCCAGACTCCTACTGCTCTCACTGCTGTATCTGCTGCTGCTGGAGGGGAAATGGGCGCTGGGCGGGGACAATGCAACTTTCTCTGTACTCTTCTGTTATTCCAGAAACTCCTGTATTTCCCACAGTCAGACAATACCTGAGCACCACACAGCTGCACCCCCCCCCCCTTCCCCAAGGTTACCATCTCCTCTCTTTAATTCGGTACACATATTAATTACACAGGTTCTGTGGCTGGCTGACTTCAAGGCTCCATTTCACCTGGTTGTAATCAGCCCCAGAACCTGTGTAATTAATACGTGTGCAGAATTAAAGTGATGAGGGGGTAACCCTGGCACCCCCGCCTAGTACCCCCGCTCGGCACCGCTGCACTCACAGGGGCTGATGCTGGCTGAGTAACTATGGGGCAAGGCAGAAGGGGCTGTAGCTTTGTGTCAGGAACACACCAGGCTGCAATGCCAGGGGGGCACATATATGTGTGCATGCAGGGGGGGTGGGTTACTGGCTACTTCTGCACCTCTATGTGACATGCAGCGTATGCTGGCCATACATTATCAGAGCCGGCCTTAGGCATAGGCAAACTAGGCAAATGCCTAGGGCATTTGGTATGCTTAGGGGCACCAGCAGCTTCTGCTGATTAAAATGATATGCGGCATGCCTATATTCTGTGTGTGACTGCGGCTGTATCTGCATACGAAATGCTACGTTGCAGTGTATTCCTGGAAATCACTGTAATGTAGCATTTTGTATGCAGATACAGCCACAGTCGCACACAGAATATAAGCATGCTGCATATCATTTTAATCAGCAGAAGCTGCTTGTGCATCCTAGCCACATACTGTATTAATGTAAATAAGATGCATTTTCATAAACAAAAGGCGCCCCAACGTTAGCAGAGCTGCCAGCTGACTCATGCCAGGCATCTCCTGCAGAACTAGCGGCGGTGCTAGGGGGCAACAGCCAAAATCTTGCCTAGGGCATCATATTGGTTAGGGCCGGCTCTGTACATTATACACTGTCTGTCTGGGAGAGCCGCCTCAGTCACTTCTACCCCTTTCCCACATGTGAGCGCGGGTCGCAGCCGGGAGCCTGACACGGGTGCTACCCGGCTGCGGCCCGTGCTCAGCCCCCTTTCCCACTGCGCTCACCAACCCGGCATATTGCCGGGTTGATGACGCTGCTAGTGACGCGGCAGGGGCGGCACTGGGAGATCATGTGATCTCCCAGTGCCGCCCTTCCATACAGTGTAAACGGGAGCCGTGTCGCATCGACGCAGCTTCCGTTTACACTACAACCCTACACGGATCATTCCCGTGTCCTACCCAGGTATTTACCCGGGTAGGATTCACGGGTCACTTGATCCGAGTTTTTGCGGGGGCCCCTTTTCCACTAACAAAAAACACGGGTAAATGTGCGCCCCCATGCATTTCCCCGTGTTTTTTGAGCTAGTGGAAAATACAGTCAGACCCTCTGTTATCACAGGCACAATATAGTCACACCCTGTTATCAGAGGCACAATATAGTCACACCCTGCTGCAGCACAGTCCGTTCCAGCCTCACCCTAGGAGACCCCAAATTATCATGCCGCTATAATCAGCAACCCTCCTTTGGGCCAAGTAAAGTGTCTGACCCTAACCCCAGTACTTACTGTCGCTCTTCTGACTGACGGTATCCTGGCTGACGGGACCCTGACGTTATCCCCTTGGGGTAGCTTACAACTATGGGATCTACGTACTAAGCCTTGGCGAGATATAAAGTGGGGAGAGATAAAGTACCAGCCAATCAGCTCCTAACTGTCATGTTACAGGCCGTGTTTGAAAAATGACAGTTAGGAGCAGATTGGCTTTTACTTTATCTCTGTCCAAGGCTTAGTACATGGGGGTCATTCCGAGTTGACCGCTCGCTGCCGATTTTCGCAGTGCAGCGATCAGGTGAAAAAACTGCATTTCTGCGCATGCGTATGGGCCGCAATGCGCAAGCGTGTTGTACGGGTACAAAGCCGTTGTGGTTGTGCACAGGTTGTAGCAGTTTTCAGTCGCACTGACGATCGCAAGAAGATTGACAGGAAGGGGGCGTTACTGGGTGTCAACTGACCGTTTCAGGGAGGGTTTGCAAAAACGCACGGGTGCCGGGGAAAATGCAGGCGTGTCTGAAAAAACCCAGACGTGGCTGGGCGTTCGCTGGGCGGGTGTATGACGTCAAATCCGGACATGAATAGGCTGAAGTGATCGCAAGCGCCGAGTAGGTTCAGAGCTACTCCGAAACTGCACAAACTGTTTTTGCAGAGCTCGGCTGCACAGGCGTTCACACTTCTGCTAAGCTAAAATACACTCCCCAGTGGGCGGCGGCATAGCGTTTGCACGGCTGCTAAAACTAGCTAGCGAGCGATCAACTCGGAATGACCCCCATGGGGCCTAATTCAGACCTGATCGCTCCTCTGTGAATTTGCAGAGGATTGCGATCAGATAGTACCCAGACAGAGTGAAAATCCGCCCCATGCAAGCCTGTGTACGCCGCGCAAAAAGCTTTGCAAATCCGTTCGCAACTCACTCACCATTGAATGATGTTTCCAGTCTGTGCGCAGCCCAGGACTTACTCCTACAGTGTGATAGACACAGACTGTTCGGGGCCGGAGCTGACGTCACACACCCGCCCTGGCAACGCTTGGGAACGCCTGCGTCTCTCCTAACACTCCCAGAAAACGGGCAGTTACCACCCACAAACGTCGGCTATCTGTCAATCAGCCTGCGTTCGCCTAGCGAGCAAATAATAAGCTGCATGATTTTTTCACAGTTTGTCCTCGCGTCTGCGCACTATGGTGGTCATTCCGAGTTGTTCGCTCGGTAATTTTCTTCGCATCGCAGCGATTTTCCGCTTAATACGCACGCGCAATGTTCGCACTGCGACTGCGCCAAGTAAATTTGCTATGCAGTTAGGAATATTACTCACGGTTTTTTCATCGTTCTGTTGATCGTAATGTGATTGACAGGAAGTGGGTGTTTCTGGGCGGAAACAGGCCATTTTAGGGGCGTGTGGGAAAAAACGCTACCGTTTCTGGGAAAAACGCGGGAGTGGCTGGAGAAATGGAGGAGTGTCTGGGCGAACGCTGGGTGTGTTTGTGACGTCAAACCAGGAACGACAAGCACTGAACTGATCGCACTGGCAGAGTAAGTCTCGAGCTACTCAGAAACTGCACAGAGATGTCTTATCGCAATATTGCGAATCTTTCGTTCGCAATTTTAAGATGCTAAGATTCACTCCCAGTAGGCGGCGGCTTAGCGTGAGTAAATCTGCTAAAAACAGCTTGCGAGCGAACAACTCGGAATGACCACCTATGATCCGTATACATGCATGTATTTATAAATTCTCTGGAGAAGGAAAGATAATCCCAGCAAAGCAATACTAGAGTTTTTTGGAGGGAGTTTGTCCAAGACTAAAAAACAGCAAGAAAAATAATAAACATTTTAAAAAATGTTCTCCTTCCAATGAGTGCAGGGTGCTCAGGGTGCAGCGCAGGGCCGTTTCTAGACAATTTGGCTCCCAGTGCGAGATTTCAAAATGCGCCCCCCCCCCCCATTGCTCTAAAAAAAAATGTGTGCCCCCCCCCCATATAGCCATAAAAAGAAAAAGCATGCGCGCGCCGTAGGTGCGCGCGCTCTGGACAAGGGTGTGTGGCCTGATTAAAATGGGCGTGGTCTCATTAAAGTGGGCATGGCCTCATCTGATATAAAAATAAAAAAGTCCCCTTTTTACACATTACAGCAGGCAAGTGTCCCCATATTACACAGCGCGGCAGGCAGGTGTCCCCATTTTACACAACGCGGCAGGCAGGTGTCCCCATTTTACACAGCGCGGCAGGCAGGTGTCCCCATTTTACACAGTACGGAAGGCAGGTATCCCCATTTTACACAGTACGGTAGGCAGGTATCCCCATTTTACACAGTACGCAGGCAGGTTCCCCCATTTTACAAAGTGCAGCAGGCAGGTATCCCCATTTTACACAGTGCGGCAGGCAGGTATCCCCATTTTACACAGTGCGGCAGGCAGGTATCCTCATTTTACACAGCACGGCAGGCAGATATCCCCATTTTACACAGCACGGCAGGCAGATATCCCCATTTTACACAGCACGGCAGGCAGATATCCCCATTTTACACAGTACGCAGGCAGGTGCCCCCATATTACACAGTGCGGCAGGCAGGTGCCCCCATTTTACACAGCACGGCAGGCAGATATCCCCATTTTACACAGTACGCAGGCAGATGCCCCCATATTACACAGTACGCAGGCAGGTGCCCCCATATTACACAGTACGCAGGCAGGTATCCCTAGTTTACACAGTGCGGCAGGCAGGTATCCCTAGTTTACACAGTGCGGCAGGCAGGTATCCCCATTTTACACAGCGCGGCAGGCAGATATCCCCATTTTACACAGTACGCAGGCAGATGCCCCCATATTACACAGTACGCAGGCAGATGCCCCCATATTACACAGTACGCAGGCAGGTGCCCCCATATTACACAGTACGCAGGCAGATGCCCCCATATTACACAGTACGCAGGCAGGTGCCCCCATATTACACAGTACGCAGGCAGGTGCCCCCATATTACACAGTACGCAGGCAGGTGCCCCCATATTACACAGTACGCAGGCAGGTGCCCCCATATTACACAGTACGCAGGCAGATGCCCCCATATTACACAGTACGCAGGCAGGTGCCCCCATATTACACAGTACGCAGGCAGATGCCCCCATATTACACAGTACGCAGGCAGATGCCCCCATATTACACAGTACGCAGGCAGATGCCCCCATATTACACAGTACGCAGGCAGATGCCCCCATATTACACAGTACGCAGGCAGGTGCCCCCATATTACACAGTACGCAGGCAGGTGCCCCCATATTACACAGTACGCAGGCAGGTGCCCCCATATTACACAGTACGCAGGCAGATGCCCCCATATTACACAGTACGCAGGCAGGTGCCCCCATATTACACAGTACGCAGGCAGATGCCCCCATATTACACAGTACGCAGGCAGATGCCCCCATATTACACAGTACGCAGGCAGATGCCCCCATATTACACAGTACGCAGGCAGATACCCCCATATTACACAGTACGCAGGCATGTGCCCCCATTTTACACAGTATGCAGGCAGGTGCCCCCATTTTACACAGTACGCAGGCAGGTGCCCCCATTTTACACAGTGCGGCAGGCAGGTATCCCCATAGGCAGGTGTCCCCATTTTACACAGTGCGGCAGCGGCAGGCAGGTTTCAAGTTGAGGGAAAGGAAGGGGGAGAGAGAGAGAGAGAGAGAGAGAGAGAGAATACTTACGTCTTCCCGCTCTTCGGTCCCGCCGCCTCACGTCCCTCGCGCCGGCCGCCTCCTCCTTCATGCGTATCTCCTTCTCGCCTCTCCCGAGCGCTCCTGCTCGGGGGGGTGGAGTTCTGCGGAATGACGCGTTTGCGTCGTGGCGTCACAACGCAACGCGTCATTCCGCGAAACTCCGCCCCCCGAGCAGGAGCGCTCGGGAGAGGCGAGAAGGAGTAACAAAGTGCCGCGGCGGGCGCCCCGTGCGGTTGCACGGCTCGCTCGCCGCTAGAAACGGCACTGGTGCAGCGTTATGGTCTGTGCGCTTGGTTCAGAGTTGTGAGCATTCACAGCTGCGATCCTGTACTCAGCTGATGTGCGGACATATGCAAATGACGCACAAAGCCAAAGTCTACAGCGCTGCGGGCGGTGCCAGAAAGATGAGGGCCACCACAGACCTGCACGTGGGGCCCCTTCTCTCTTGGGGGTATACTCAATTGATGTTTAATTACTTAATTTGTCGAAAAAACGGGGCTTTTTCGACCAAACAACCATGTTGAATCGGATTCGACAATTCAATACGGCACTTTGTCGACAAAAAAAACTGTAGTTTCTGTTTCGACTTTTGATTATTCGACAATTTCATGTCTGTAATGTTAAAAATGCGGCATTTCGACAAAAGTATATTCAATTGAAGAATGTCGATTCCACATCAGTGTTTTTCGACAGTCATTTCGTCAATTTCATTGCGCCTACTTTTTCTGGCGTTAGCTGATAAGAAATCTTAAATACTTTTATTTTTTGGTGCTTTTTTGATTTCTAATAGCATATCTATTTATATTTGAAGTGATTATCTACTTGGTTTTTCTATTTATGACCCACAGTATTTTATATTCGATTTTTTTTAAAGAATATTTTTCCTGTACTCGGCTGAGGGAAATGTACCCATGATTCCACAGTTTTACCCAGGATACACTTCTCCAAAGCCACTCCTCTCTCCTCACTCCAAAACCAAATTGATCACTCTGCAGCTCCTCACTCCGCTCTGCAGGTTCACAAAATGGCTGCTGAGCACGCAGCAAACAAGCCCTATATAGGATTCCAAACGGCGGGAAGTCGAATCCAGGCCGCCCACTATTCGACGATTGGTCCGTTTTCGACAGAGGGCGTGTCGAATCCGTTTTTAATTGAATATGTCGAATTCAGGGTCCCGGGTGGATGGTTTCGGCTGTCGAAGAGTGTCGAATCCAAAAACTGACGAATCCACGCCGTAATTCAACATCAATTGAATATACCGCTTAATCCGCCCCTGGCTAAATTACATGGTAACATAGTATCTGAGGTTGAAAAAAGACAATTGTCCATCGAGTTCAACCTATTTGTGGTCTCCTATGCATGATGATTTGACTAAAATTTCTGACTGCTGTCAGCCGTTGCATTTTATCCCTATTTATAGTAACTATAATGCATGACTATGCACCATACCCCTGGATATCCTTATCCATTAGGAATTTATCTAACCCATTCTTAAAGGTGTTGACAGATTCCGCCATTACAACTCCCTCGGGCAGGGAATTCCAAACACGTATTGTCCTTACCGTGAAAAAGCCTTTACAACGTATTGTGCGGAATCTCCTCGCCTCTAACCTGAGCGAGTGTCCACGAGTCCTCTGTGTTGATCTAACCAAAAACAGGTCCCGCGCAAGCTCTGTGTATTGTCCCCTTATATATTTGTAGATGTTGATCATATCCCCTCTTAGTCTCCGCTTTTCCAATGTAAACATGCCTAGTCTTTCAAGCCTTTCCTTGTATTCCATCGTCTCCATGCCCTTAATTAGTTTGGTCGCCCTCCTCTGTACCTTTTCTAGCTCGAGGATATCCTTTTTGTAGTACGGTGCCCAGAATTGTACACAGTATTCAAGGTGTGGCCTCACTAGTGATTTATATAACGGGAGTATAATACTCTCGTCCCTAGCATCAATACCCCGTTTTATGCATGCTAATATCTTATTAGCCTTCTTTGCTGCAGTCCTACTTTGGGTACTACTGCTTAGCTTGCTATCTATGAGGACACCTAAGTCCTTTTCCAGTACAGAATCCCCTAATTTTACCCCATTTAGTAGGTAGGTGTAATTTTTGTTCTTGTTACCACAGTGCATTACCTTACACTTGTCTGTGTTGAAGCGCATTCTCCATTTGGCTGCCCATGCTTCTAATTTAACTAAGTCGTTCTGAAGAGACTCGGCATCCTCCTCTGTATTTATAGCCTTACACAATTTGGTATCATCTGCAAAAATTGACACCATGCTCTCTAGACCTTCTGTTAGGTCGTTAATGAAAATATTGAACAATAGCGGTCCTAATACTGAGCCTTGCGGCACACCACTTAGCACTTCAGTCCAAGTTGAAAAAGATCCATTAACCACAACGCGCTGCTCCCTATTATCTAACCAGTTTTTGACCCAAGTGCATATTGTGCTTCCTAGCCCTTATTCTTGTAGCTTGTAGATAAGTCTCATGTGTGGTACTTTATCGAACGCTTTGGCAAAGTCTAAAAAGATTACATCCACGTCTTTACCCTGATCTAGGTTTGCGCTTACTGTTTCATAAAAGCCAAGTAAGTTGGTTTGACAGGATCTGTCCTTCATAAACCCATGTTGATTCCTTTTAATGACCTTATTGACTTCAAGGAACTTCTGAATACTATCTCTTAGAATACCTTCCAATACTTTCCCCACTATAGATGTAAGACTAACTGGTCTATAATTACCTGGTTCAGCTTTACTTCCCTTTTTGAATATAGGCACTACTTCCGCTATACGCCAGTCTTTGGGAACCATACCTGATATAACTGAATCCTTAAAGATCAAAGATAGCGGTTTTGCCAGTTCAGAGTGAAGCTCCATTAGATCCCATGGGTGAATACCATCGGGCCCTGGTGATTTATTAATCTTTAAATGTTTTAATCGGTCACAGACTACTTCCTCGCTTAAATAAGTACCTATCAGTGGGATATTCTCATTATTGAGATTGTGTGTCAGTCCCTGAATTGGGTCCTCTCTAGTGAATACTGTTGAAAAAAACTCATTTAGTGTGTCCGCTATGTCATTATCATTTTTGCTTAAGACTCCCAACTTGTCTTTTAAAGGGCCTATACTCTCCTTCTTTAATCTCTTGCTATTAATGTATTTAAATAATTTTTTGGGATTCGCTTTGCTTTCCTTTGCTACTAGTTTTTCAGTTTCTACTTTAGCGGCTCTTATTTCCTTTTTGCAAATTTTGTTACATTCCTTATAGTGCTGAAATGACTCTGCTTCCCCGTCAGATTTGTATTTTTTAAATGCTCGCCTTTTCTTGCCCATAAGTTCCTTAATCTTTTTGTTAAGCCACATCGGTTTATGATTTTTATTCCTTTTTTTGCTGCTCATAGGAATAAATTTGAGTGTATTTTTAGCTAGCAGGAATTTTAGTACCTCCCATTTCCCCGTAGTATCCTTTGTGCAGAGAAAATGGTTGGGCATCCAACGAAGACGGCAACCCTCCCATAATGACAAATTCTCCACCCCTAAATCTTCTTTAAATGTAGTTTTTGCATAAGGGTTAACGAAGGTGTGGTCAGAAAGCCGCACCCCCACCCACCTGCATGGTGCAAGTTACTTGTAATTACTGGTGTATATGTGCAACAGGACCTGGCCTGACAAAGGATCTTATCAAAACATCTCCCAACTTGACCCCCCCTGCTCGGCACAAGATCTGTCACTCTAATCTGCGCTCATTACCGTTCCAGTTCACAAGACTTTCCCAGGGGGTGCACCCACTCTTCACAATGCCCTCACTCGCACAGCAGGACTTTCTCCCAGCCTCCAAACCGTCAAACGTTCCCTGAATACTCCCTTCTTCAGAAAACCTTGTCCAATTGCAGAAACCACCCACTTACCTTGCCCAAGCTATTGTACCCAATGACCACCCCTCTACACAGCTCACATAAAACTTACATGTGTTCTCTTTCTATACTAACACAAGTACCTGACTCCAGACCAGCACTGCTGTATTGCTGGATCATATAGCCACCAAGCACTAATTACCCATGCAGTCCAATATTACTGTACGCAGCACTTCACCTCATGTATCAAACTCCTATTATCCTATAGAGCAGGCTTTCCCAACCACGGTCCTCAAGGCACACCAACAGTACAGGTTTTAGTGATATCCAGGCTGCAGCACAGATGGTTAAATCAAAATAACTGAGCTACTAATTAAGTCACCTGTGCTGAAGCCTGGATATCACTAAAACATGCACTGTTGGTGTGCCTTGAGGACCGTGGTTGGGAAAGCCTGCTATAGAGTGTAAGCATGCGAGCAGGGCCCTCTGACCTTTCTGTCTATTAATACCCAGTTTAGTTTTATTATTTTCTTCCCTATTGCACAACGTAACATAATACGCAGTCACTAGGTAAATAAAGGGAAATTTGTGCCGTGGACTTGCAATGTCACAATTTTCTAAATCACAGGTTCTCAAACTCGGTCCTCAGGACCCCACACAGTGCATGTTTTGCAGGTCTCCTCACAGAATCACAAGTGACATAATTAACTCCACCTGTGGACCTTTTAAAATGTGTCAGTGATTAATTAATACACCTGTGCACCTGCTGGGTTACCTGCAAAACATGCATCCTGAGGACCGAGTTTGAGAACCACTGTTCTAAATGACTGATGACAAATTTTAAAGAGGAATTACCTTTTTTAATGTTACTTTTGATGAGCAGAATTCAATAAAGTTTCACATCTGTGATCACTGCCCTTCCTGGAATGCCAGGTACCCCCCTGACTGGTGTAGGACATTGGGGTATATTTACGAAGCCTTGGATGGAGATAAAGTAGACGAACATAAAGTGCCAACCAATCAGCTCCTAACTGTCATTTTACAAAACACAGCCTGTAACGTGGCAGTTAGGAGCTGATTGGTTGGCACTTTATCTCCATCCAAGGTTTATCTGTAGAGGTTGCAGGTTTCTTTTTTTGGTCATCAGGACACCTGATTAAAGAGACTTGTCAATCCAGATCGACGTCATACAATCACCCAATAAGGTGTCCCAAGCACCAAGGCGGTGATGTTCAGCCAGTAGCGGATCTTGCTATGGGCAAGCAGGATTTTTGCCCAGGGCACTGCCGCTGTCCAGAGGGCGCCGCCGCCGTGGCAAGATCCGCTACTGGTGCCGCCCGGTGCTGTTTAGATGCCCGGTGCTGTGCAGTGTACGATGAAGTCATTGAGCACCACACTGCATTGTGGGAGCGGCACATAGATGCTAGAGGTCATAATTGACCTCTAGTGTCTATGCGGTGCTATGGGAGAGACGTCATGACGTCTCTCCCATAGATCTGAGGAGCGGCGCCGGCGGCCGGAGACGGAGGGCAGCAGCGGTCAGAAAACAGGAACGGGGATTGTAAGTATTAATTTTTTTTTATTTTTTTTTAAGCAGCGCAACTAGGGGGCACAACTCTACAGGGGGCACAGTACTGGGGGCACAACTCGACAGGGGGCGCAGTACTGGGGGCAATACTACTGTGGGCACAGCTACAGGGGGCATAACTGACCACGCCTCTTTTCCATGAAGCCACGCCCCTATTTTTTCGCCCGGGGCGCCGCAAGGTCTAGATCCGGCCCTGTGTTCATCTTACCATAATAGGCGTATAGATACTAATGAATCGGCTCCTTAGTGATTGTACTTCAGTGATGTCCCCGGGGTTAGAGCAAGGCTGGTGTCATTGGACCCAGCTCTGCGCGGGTGCTCGAGCACCCCCAATATTTGTGCTCCCCTGGCTGGTATTAGAAGGGCACCAGGAGGTCATGGTAGAGGATGTACAGACATGTACGGGCACCTGACTACACCTGAGACACACGTGCCAAGCAAATATCCCAGCAATTTGCAGTTCTCATTTGCATGAATACATTCAAGTAACAATCTCCTTTGTCCGGGAGCTGAATGTTGTCACAACAAAGTCTCCTGTATTGATTAATGTGCCACCAGCTGCTCAGCGTGTAGCTCTGAGAGATACATGTTCATGAAGGAGAAACAGTGTTACGCAGTTCAATTTGTCAGACAGGTAGAAGTGATAGGAACGTGGAGGGTTAATATACCAAAGAACTCATTAAACCGGGACGTGAGATAGTATAATTAAGGCAGAACACGAATTCTCCCGGCCATCTTGTATTTCCACCGCTATGATCAGTTCCAAGCAAAAATGATGCTGAAACTCACAAGCTTACAAAGGGCGCGATACAGAGAGAGCACTATGCCAGTGACAGCGAGAATCCCGACACCAGACGGGGGTAATTATTATACCCCTCTCACCAACCCTACCCTAACCCTAGCCCTTCAGGTTTGTTGGCTAGGGCTAACTCTGATATGACTTTACCATCAGTGGCAAATGCAGGATTTCTAGAGGGGGGGTTTCCAGATGCAATCCACAATCTCCCACTTGTCGGAACATGGAATACAGTATTAATATTTAACACAATATATGGTCTATAGTGTAGGCTGCAGTAAACATATTTACATAATATAAATAAGAAAAGTAATCAGGAAAAGGTTAAACATACTATAATAAATAAATACATATTTTGCTTTCTATAAATACATTGCTTTCTATGCAAACATTCTCCCACCTCATGGTAAGGCTCCTGTCTCTTCTTCTTGGTAGCTACTCTCTGTTCCAGTGCACTGATGGAGGACTTATAGGCCCTACACACTGGCCGATCCGCCGCCGAGCTGCCCGACGGCCGACCGGTGGCGGAGGGGCAGTGACGGGGGGAGTGAAGTTTCTTCACTCCCCCCGTCACCCGGCTGCATTGAAGTGCAGGCAAATATGGATGAGATTGTCCATATTGGCCTGCATGTACAGCCGACGGGGGACCAGCGATGAACGAGCGCGGGGCCGCGGATTGTTCATCGCTGGAGCCTCCACACTGCACGATATGAACGGTATCTCGTTCATTAATGAACGAGATCGTTCATATCGTGCAGTCATGTCGGCCAGTGTGTAGGCCCCTTAAGAAACACACACACCTTAAACTGCATGACGTTGCGGCAGCTCTAATAATCTGATTATATACCATTGCAATTGTTGTTATCATTTGCGCCACTTGCCAAGAGGAGAGGGGGGAACCAGAAACCCCCCTTGCGTTTGCCTATGACCATGGCCACAAGTAGCATGGGCACACACGCTTATCACAGCCCCAATTAGGAAAACCTTGCAGCTGGGTGCTATGGCCCGCTCTACTTATAGTGGAACAGACCTTGCACCTTCCAGTTACCCTGCGGCAGGGAAAGTACATCTGTAGGCACATGGAGATAACAAGCATGAGAATATTTTCCACAGCTGTCTATACACGCACTATGACCACACCGCTCACTTCATATAAAGCAGATTAGCCTTATCAACAAAAAAACTCTGAGAGATTTTTGGCAAAGCGTCAGATCTTTTAACGGCTTCTTCATATCCACTCCGCTGATCTACGTTCCAGTTTACGCCAAACAATCTGAATCAGCCAACCTGCCTGCAACATTATTTATTGATATGGTACCACAGGGGTTCCCGAATATCTGCAGGTTGCATAATTACGTAGAGACCTCGGAGGGAGAAAGGGCCCTGCTGTCAAAAGCTTACACTCTACAGGGGCTATGGGAGGACAATTAAAGCGAGTGAAGAGGTTACGTCTTAACAAAAAGTTAAAATGGACTTTTCCATATACTAGAAAATCATTTATAATTTCTGTATCTTGTACAAACCAGCATTTGCCAGCAGACGGCCTGTGTGCCTCCTCTGTAATCCTGGTTATTATTGGATAGCATTAGTGTATGTCCCGGGGCAAATACACATTAGGCCTAATTCAGAGTTGATCGCAGCATCAAATTTGTTAGCAGTTGGGTAAAACCATGTGCACTGCCGGGGGGTCAGATATAACATGTGCAGAGAGAGTTAGATTTGGGTGGGTTATTTTGTTTCTGTGCAGGGTAAATACAAATACTGGCTGCTTTATTTTTACACTGCAATTTAGATTTCAGTTTGAACACACCCCACCCAAATCTAACTCTCTCTGCACATGTTACATCTGCCCCCCTCCCCTGCAGTGTGCACATGGCTTTACCCAACTACTAACAATTTGATGCTGGGATCAACTCGGAATTACCCCCTATGTGCATGCGGGGGGGGGGGGGGGGGGGGGGGGGGGGGGCAGATGTAACACGTGCAGAGAGAGTTAGATTTGGGTGGAGTGTGTTCAAACTGAAATCTAAATTGCAGCGTAAAAATAAAGCAGCCAGTATTTACCCTGCACATATAACCCACCCAAATCTAACTGTCTCTGCACTTGTTACATCTGCCCCCCCCCCCCCTGCAGTGCACATGGTTTTGCCCAACTGCTAAAAATGTTGCTGCTGCGATCAGATCTGAATTACCCCCATTGTTCTTATAGTAACAAGGGGTAGTACTAGTTAGCTAATTGTTCTGTACAAGCAATCTCACACTTACCTCAGTTTTCCTTCAGCGTCACAGGTTTTCTGGAATTCCTAAATATAGGTTCATAGAGATACATTAACGAGGAACCGCATAGATTAAGGGTGGATTAGATTAAAGCACAGGATTGCTGGATAATGAGAATATATTATGGTCCAGATTTATCAAGTCTTGGAGAGTGATACATTGCACGGTGATAGAGTACCAACCAATCATCTCCTAACTGCCATGTTACAGGCTGTGGGGCAGATGTATTAACCTGGAGAAGGCATAAGGAAGTGATAAACCAGTGATATGTGCAAGGTGATAAACGCACCAGCCAATCAGTTCCAATATGTAAATTAACAGTTAGGAGCTGATTGGCTAGTGCGTTTATCACCTTGCACATATCACTGGTTTATCACTTCCTTATGCTGTCTCCAGGCTTCATACATCTGCCCCTGAGTTTGAAAAATGACAGTTAAGAGCTGATTGGTTGGTAGGTTATCACCATGCAATGTATCACTCTCAAAGGCTTGATAAATCTGGGCCTATGTGTGGAAGGGGTTATGTTATAATGAAGAGAATGGAGGGGAGAATTTTAATTGTAGTATTTCAGGCTTTAGCTGTTAATATTAGGACGTAGCAACAAAGTTGGGTACAAGTTTGAGGAAGGGGCAAGGGACCCCGCACCAGTAATTCAAATACTTGATTTGTATCTTCTTGGAGGGGGGGGGGGGGTGGACCCCTTATGACATGATATGCATCAAATGGTGTCGTTAAGGCCCTGCCCCCTTCCCAAGAAAGAGAATTAGGATATCTCCTCTTGGGAGTCTGGGAGGACTCTGTGAAATGCGTTAGCTCTTGGATGTACTGACAAGTATATGTTTGATGGCCAGAGACTTGGTATAAACCTAAGACAACTTTGCAAAGGTTTCTGAACTTATGTAAGAAAACTAACTCAGTTTTAGCAATTTTAGTGTTTTTTTTACAGTTGCAATTAGTGTTTAATCATACATTAGTGCTGAATGTATGAAAATATAACTATTCACTCCCCTAGGGGCTTATTAATCAATCTTTTTCTACTAAAATAATGTTAACATGGATATTTTCACACCCTATTCACATGATTGTAGTTTCACATAATTTTATCACAGTTTTTCAATTGTTAAATCTTTTAGGACCAAGCATTTTTTAAATAATGCCATCTTCAGATGGCATTGTAAGAGGCTTTGGTCCATATCCCGTAGTCCTTCTCTGACAGGCAGAGCAGAGCCTGGAGACGGCGTCTGTAATGGTATCCGTTCACATGGTCGACCATGTTATGGTCGACAGTCATTAGGTCGACCACTATTGGTCGACATTGACATGGTCGGCATGGACACATGGTCGACACATGAAAATGGTCGACACATGAAAGGTCGACACATGAAAAGGTCGACATGCATTTTTTAACTTTTTTTTCTTTTGGGGAACTTTTCCATACTTTACGATCCACATGGACTACGATTGGAACGGTAAAGTGTGCCGAGCGAAGCGGTAGCGGAGCGAAGGCACCATGCCCGAAGCATGGCGAGCGAAGCGAGCCATGCGAGGGGACGCGGTGCACTAATTGGGGTTCCCAGTCACTTTACGCAAAAAACGACAACAACAAAAAAAAAGTTAAAAACTCATGTCGACCTTTTCATATGTCGACCTTTCATGTGTCGACCATTTTCATGTGTCGACCATGTGTCCATGTTGACCATGTCAATGTCGACCAATAGTGGTCGACCTAATGACTGTCGACCATAACATGGTCGACCATTCATACCGGAACCGTCTGTAATCCACCAGTGTATGCTAGGACACAGGCTGCATGCAGAAAAAAAAGAAATGGTTATAATAGAAACAAAATAAAATAAAACTTACCTGCACACCGGGATCTCTGATCGGTGGGCTGCTGTAGGAACCAGATCAGCTGAGCTGTGCGATCAGCTGAGCTGCTGTGAAAATCCTGCCATACACCTCCACTGACCGCACAGCTCAGCTGATCGGGTTACAGGAGCAGCTCACCATCCGAGATCCTTGGGTGCAGGTAATTTATTTCTATTTATATTCTATAATTAACATTCAGCTTCTTTCTGCAGACAGCCGCTGCATGCTCCCTCTGCACACTCCACACTGTGCATCTGGGCATGTGCAGAGTGTGCCCCTGCAAGTAAAGGCTTTCACTTAAGTCCCAACCAATCAGCTTCTCTTTTTTCTAGCACAGCCTGAAAAACGACGGAAGCTGATTGGTTGGTATTCTGTCTCTGTCCAAGATTTGATAAGTCTTCCCCCCGTGCGCTGATATAACAGGTCTCCAGAATATAACAAATGATTCTGTGTCGTTTCTGAACTCCCTGTCGGGGAGTCAGAATTGCGCATAACTGTTTGCTTTTTTTGTTTCAGGCGGCTCAGGTTATTACGGTAGAATGGGTGTTTCTGGGTGGTCAGGCGGCACTTACTAGTGGGCCTAATTCAGCCCTGATCGCTAGGGTGCGTTTTTTGCATCCCTGCAATCAGGTAGTCGCCGCCTACCGGGAGAGGGGAAATTGCTGTGCAGCAGAAGTTTGTGCAGTCTCTGCACAGCTCAGGACTTACCCCTTCAGTGTGATGATCGGGGCTGGAGCTGACGTCAGAAACCAAAAGCCAAACGCGTTCAAACGCCTGGTCCCTCCTGTGTTTCTCCGGACACTCCTTAAAAACGGTCAGTTGCCACCCACAAACGGCCTCTTCCTGTCAGTCACCAAGCGATCACCCGTGCGATCGCTTTTCTCGCACCATCCCGTCGCTGCGGACCAACGCACCTGCTCATTGCGGTGCATACACATGCGCAGTTCAGACCTGATCACAGGCTGTAAGAAAACGCAGCCCAGCGACCAGGTCTGAATTAGGCCCTATGATCTGAGGGCATATTATGGGTGTGTAGGCAACTGTACTGGGTAATGGTACACAGAGATCTGTCTGATTTCAAATTGATCTCTTTCAACAGTTTAATAAGGGGTCTATTCATGAAGCAGTGAAGTGCTGAGAAGTGATCCAGTGGAGAAATTGCCCATGGCAACCAATCAGTGTTGAGGTAACATTTATAAAGTGCATTCTATAAAATTCTATGTAGCAGCTGATTGGTTGCCATGGGCAACTTCTCCACAGGCTCACTTCTCCACACTTTTCACTGCTTCATGAATAGACCACTAAGGGGGGGAATGTACTAAGCAGTGCAAAGAGTGGAGAAGTGAGCCAGTGGAGGAGTTGCCCATGGCAACCAATCAGCATTGAAGTAACATTTATAATTTGCATACTATACAATTATACAGAGCAGCTGATTGGTTGCCATGGCTCCACTGGCTCACTTCTCCACTCTACAATTCTAATGCAGCAGGGGACGTCTGTAAGAGATAGACGCCTCCTATTAGTATTAGCGAGGATGCTATTGCTGCGTCTGACCGCCATTCACATAACTACATCCCGAATGCTTTCTGTATGGACAATGAATCACTAGAATGCTTACTGTATTGTACGGGGGTCACTAGAATGCTTACTGTATTGTACAGGGGTCACTAGAATGCTTTCTGTATTGTACAGGGGTCACTAGAATGCTTTCTGTATTGTACAGGGGTCACTAGAATGCTTTCTGTATTGTACAGGGGTCACTAGAATGCTTACTGTATTGTACAGGGATCACTAGAATGCTTACTGTATTGTACAGGGGTCACTAGAATGCTCACTGTATTGTACAGGGGTCATTAGAATGCTTTCTGTATTGTACAGGGGTCACTAGAATGCGTTCTGTATTGTACATGCTTACTGTATCGTACAGGGGTCACTAGAATACTTTCTGTATCGTACAGGGGTCACTAGAATGCTTTCTGTATTGTACAGGGGTCACTAGAATACTTTCTGTATGGACAATGAATCACTAGAATGTTCTCTGTGTATTGTACGGGGGTCACTAGAATGCTCTCTAGCTGTCATTGTGTTACACATTTTACCCCTAAAAAATCCTCAAGAAAATGCACTTACTGTGTAACTAAGTAAAATGAACTGCTCTTTATTACCAGATCTGGTCCAGAGAGACTTAATTTCCCTTCATTATACTGTATAGAGGAAGTCTCATTTGCAGAGGAAACAATTCTAGATCATCTTCTATACAGATTTGGAGAAGTGCTGTAATTCTCAAACAAATCACTACTTCACAATAGCCAGGAATAGCACAAGTATCAAAGTATCACCAATTACCTTTAGTGAAGAACTAGCATAGTGCCTGTATCTACCAACTGCCCAGAGCCAGGAAGTAGCACAGTGCCTGTATCTACCAACTGCCCAGAGCCAGGAAGTAGCACAGTGCCTGTATCTACCAACTGCCCAGAGCCAGGAAGTAGCACAGTGCCTGTATCTACCAACTGCCCAGAGCCAGGAAGTAGCATAGTGCCTGTATCTACCAACTGCCCAGAGCCAGGAAGTAGCACAGTGCCTGTATCTACCAACTGCCCAGAGCCAGGAAGTAGCACAGTGCCTGTATCTACCAACTGCCCAGAGCCAGGAAGTAGCACAGTTCCTGTATCTACCAACTGCCCAGAGCCAGGAAGTAGCACAGTGCCTGTATCTACCAACTGCCCAGAGCCAGGAAATAGCACAGTGCCTGTATCTACCAACTGCCCAGAGCCAGGAAGTAGCACAGTGCCTGTATCTACCAACTGCCCAGAGCCAGGAAGTAGCACAGTGCCTGTATCTACCAACTGCCCAGAGCCAGGAACTGGCACAGTGCCTGTAATCACCCACTGCCCAGAGCCAGGAACTAGCACAGTGCCTGTAATCACCAATTGCCAGAGACAGGAACTAGCACAGAGCCTGTAATCACCCACTGCCCAGAGTCAGGAACTAGCACAGTGCCTATAATCACCAACTGCCCAGAGCCAGGAACCAGCACAGTGCCTATAATCACCCACTGCCCAGAGCCAGGAACTAGCACAGCGCCTGTAATCACCCACTGCACAGAGCCAGGAACTAGCACAGTGCCTGTAATCACCAACTGCCCAGAGCCAGGAACTAGCACAGTGCCTGTAATCACCAACTGCTCAGAGCCAGGAACTAGCACAGTGCCTGTAATTACCAACTGTCCAGAGCCAGGAACTAGCACAGTGCCTGTAATCACCAACTGCTCAGAGCCAGGAACTAGCACAGTGCCTGTAATCACCAACTGTCCAGAGCCAGGAACTAGCACAGTGCCTGTAATTACCCACTGCCCAGAGCCAGGAAGCAGCATAGTGCCTGTAATCACCAACTGCCCAGAGCCAGGAACTAGCACAGTGCCTGTAATCACCAATTGCCCAGAGACAGGAACTAGCACAGAGCCTGTAATCACCAACTGCCCAGAGTCAGGAACTAGCACAGTGCCTGTATCTACCAACTGCCCAGAGCCAGGAACTAGCACAGTGCATGTAATCACCAATTGCCCAGAGACAGGAACTAGCACAGAGCCTGTAATCACCCACTGCCCAGAGCCAGGAACTAGCACAGTGCCTGTAATCACCCACTGCCCAGAGCCAGGAACTAGCACAGTGCCTGTAATCACCCACTGCCCAGAGCCAGGATCTAGCACAGTGCCTGTAATCACCCACTGCCCAGAGTCAGGAACTAGCACAGTGCCTGTATCTACCAACTGCCCAGAGCCAGGAACTAGCACAGTGCATGTAATCACCAACTGCTCAGAGTCAGGAACTAGCACAGTGCCTGTATCTACCAACTGCCCAGAGCCAGGAACTAGCACAGTGCCTGTATCTACCAACTGCCCAGAGCCAGGAACTAGCACCGTGCCTGTAATCACCCACTGCCCAGAGCCAGGAACTAGCACAGTGCCTGTAATCACCAATTGCCCAGAGACAGGAACTAGCACAGAGCCTGTAATCACCAATTGCCCAGAGACAGGAACTAGCACAGAGCCTGTAATCACCAACTGCCCAGAGTCAGGAACTAGCACAGTGCCTGTAATCACCAACTGCTCAGAGCCAGGAACTAGCACAGTGCCTGTAATCACCAACTGCCCTGAGCCAGGAACTAGCACCATGCCTGTAATCACCCACTGCCCAGAGTCAGGAACTAGCACAGTGCCTGTAATCACCAACTGCCCAGAGCCAGGAACTAGCACAGTGCCTGTAATTACCAACTGTCCAGAGCCAGGAACTAGCACAGTGACTGTAATCACCCACTGCCCAGAGCCAGGAACTAGCACAGTGCCTGTAATCACCCACTGCCCAGAGCCAGGAACTAGAACAGTGCCTGTAATCACCAACTGCCCAGAGCCAGGAACTAGCACAGTGCCTGTAATCACCAACTGCTCAGAGCCACAAACTAGCACAGTGCCTGTAATTACCAACTGTCCAGAGCCAGGAAGCAGCATAGTGCCTGTAATCACCAACTGCTCAGAGCCAGGAACTAGCACAGTGCCTGTAATCACCAACTGCCCAGAGCCAGGAACTAGCGCAGTGCCTGTAATCACCTACTGCCCAGAGCCAGGAACTAGCACAGTGCCTGTAATCACCAATTGCCAGAGACAGGAACTAGCACAGAGCCTGTAATCACCCACTGCCCAGAGTCAGGAACTAGCACAGTGCCTGTAATCACCCACTGCCCAGAGCCAGGGACTAGCACAGCGCCTGTAATCAGTAACTGTCCAGAGCCAGTAACTAGCACAGTGCCTGTAATCACCAACTGCTCAGAGCCAGGAACTAGCACAGTGTCTGTAATCACCAAATGCTCAGAGCCAGGAACTAGCACAGTGCCTGTAATCACCAACTGTCCAGAGCCAGGACCTAGCGCAGTGCCTGTAATCACCAAATGCTCAGAGCCAGGAACTAGCACAGCACCTGTAATCACCAACTGGCCAGAGCCAGGAACTAGCGCAGAGCCTGTAATCATCCACTGCCCAGAGCCAGGATCAAGCACAGGCCTGTAATCACCCACTGCCCAGAGCCAGGAACTAGCACAGTGCCTGTAATCACCCACTGCACAGAGCCAGGAAGCAGCATAGTGCCTGTAATCACCCACTGCCCAGAGCCAGGAACTAGCACAGTGCATGTAATCACCAAATGCTCAGAGCCAGGAACTAGCACAGTGCCTGTAATCACCAACTGTCCAGAGCCAGGAACTAGCGCAGTGCCTGTAATCACCTACTGCCCAGAGCCAGGAACTAGCACAGTGCCTGTAATCACCCACTGCCCAGAGCCAGGAACTAGCACAGAGCCTGTAATCACCCACTGCCCAGAGCCAGGAACTAGCACAGAGCCTGTAATCACCCACTGCCCAGAGCCAGGAACTAGCACAGTGCCTGTAATCACCCACTGCCCAGAGCCAGGAACTAGCACAGAGCCTGTAATCACCCACAGCCCAGAGCCAGGAACTAGCACAGTGCCTGTAATCACCCACTACCCAGAGCCAGGAACTAGCACAGTGCCTGTAATCACCAACTGCTCAGAGCCAGGAACTAGCACCATGCCTGTAATCACCCATTGCCCAGAGCCAGGAACTAGCACAGTGCCTGTAATCACCCACTGCCCAGAGCCAGGAACTAGCACAGAGCCTGTAATCACCCACTGCCCAGAGCCAGGAACTAGCACAGTGCCTGTATCTACCAACTGCCCAGAGCCAGGAACTAGCACCATGCCTGTAATCACCCACTGCCCAGAGTCAGGAACTAGCACAGTGCCTGTAATCACCAACTGCCCAGAGCCAGGAACTAGCACAGTGCCTGTAATTACCAACTGTCCAGAGCCAGGAACTAGCACAGTGCCTGTAATCACCCACTGCCCAGAGCCAGGAACTAGCACAGTGCCTGTAATCACCTACTGCCCAGAGCCAGGAACTAGCACAGTGCCTGTATCTACCAACTGCCCAGAGCCAGAAGCAGCATAGTGCCTGTAATCACCCACTGCCCAGAGCCAGGAACTAGCACAGTGCCTGTAATCACCAATTGCCAGAGACAGGAACTAGCACAGAGCATGTAATCACCCACTGCCCAGAGTCAGGAACTAGCACAGTGCTTGTAATCACCCACTGCCCAGAGCCAGGGACTAGCACAGCGCCTGTAATCAGTAACTGTCCAGAGCCAGTAACTAGCACAGTGCCTGTAATCACCAACTGCTCAGAGCCAGGAACTAGCACAGTGCCTGTAATCACCAACTGCTCAGAGCCAGGAACTAGCACAGTGTCTGTAATCACCAAATGCTCAGAGCCAGGAACTAGCACAGTGCCTGTAATCACCAACTGTCCAGAGCCAGGAACTAGCGCAGTGCCTGTAATCACCAAATGCTCAGAGCCAGGAACTAGCACAGCACCTGTAATCACCAACTGCCCAGAGCCAGGAACTAGCGCAGAGCCTGTAATCATCCACTGCCCAGAGCCAGGATCTAGCACAGGCCTGTAATCACCCACTGCCCAGAGCCAGGAACTAGCACAGAGCCTGTAATCACCCACTGCCCAGAGCCAGGAAGCAGCATAGTGCCTGTAATCACCCACTGCCCAGAGCCAGGAACTAGCACAGTGCATGTAATCACCAAATGCTCAGAGCCAGGAACTAGCACAGTGCCTGTAATCACCAACTGTCCAGAGCCAGGAACTAGCACAGAGCCTGTAATCACCCACTGCCCAGAGCCAGGAACTAGCACAGTGCCTGTAATCACCAAATGCTCAGAGCCAGGAACTAGCACAGTGCCTGTAATCACCAACTGTCCAGAGCCAGGAACTAGGACAGTGCCTGTAATCACCCACTGCCCAGAGCCAGGAACTAGCACAATGCCTGTAATCATCCACGGCCCAGAGCCAGGAACTAGCACAGAGCCTGTAATCACCCACTGCCCAGAGCCAGGAACTAGCACAGTGCCTGTAATCACCCACTGCCCAGAGCCAGGAACTAGCACAGTGCCTGTAATCACCAACTGCTCAGAGCCAGGAACTAGCACAGTGCCTGTATCTACCAACTGCCCAGAGCCAGGAACTAGCACAGTGCCTGTAATCACCCACTGCCCAGAGCCAGGAACTAGCACAGAGCCTGTAATCACCAACTGCTCAGAGCCAGGAACTAGCACAGTGCCTGTAATCACCCACTGCCCAGAGCCAGGAACTAGCACAGAGCCTGTAATCACCCACTGCCCAGAGCCAGGAACTAGCACAGAGCCTGTAATCACCCATTGCCCAGAGCCAGGAACTAGCACAGTGCCTGTAATCACCAACTGCCCAGAGCCAGCGTGAAAATGATTTGGCAGATAGGGCTACCTTCCCTAGGGCTGGTGGGAGCTCCAGATTTCAAGAACCTGGGGCCTCCCGGCTGGGAACAGGCAGAATAGCGCAGGGCAGGGCTGGCATAGCTGGCCAGGCATTGGAGGACAGAAGGGGCAAAAGAGGTGCAGGGCAGAGGGCAGGACAGGAGGTCAGAGGTGGGACCGGCTGGTCACCCAGGCAACCTGTCCACCCAGAAGCAGGGCCCTCCTCGGCCCCCTATAGAGGCCAGGGCAGGAGACGGAGTGGGGCACTGGATGTCCCGGAAGTCTCGCCAGCAGGACCTGGCGTCAGCGCTGACGTCAGTGGCGTCGGCCCCACTGGTGGCAGCTGCCTCCCCGGGTTCGGTCAGACATGCGGGCGCGCGGCGGGTTTCGGGGGCTTCTTCAGCGCCGTCGGAAGCGGCGGTGTGGCGGATAGCATGCACTTGCCGCGAGTTGGAGGAGGCCGCGGCGCAGTTGGGCAACTCGCCACCCCAATGGGGGCGAAGCACTTGCGTGATGAACAGGCGGGAGCACCTCGGATTAGACAGCCGGTCCCGGCGGGGGGGGGGGGGGGGGGGTTCCGGGTCCCGTGCCTTGTTTTCTCTTCCAGGAGGGCTTGGCGAGATGGAGGATGACGGTGACGAGGATTTCGTGATTCACACAGCGGTGGCGTCTGAGTCTGAGCGGTAGTCAACATCAGGTGAGATGGAGGATTCGTCATCAGGTTCCTCCGCGCGCACCAGTTCAGTTAGTTCCTCCTCTTCTTCATCTTTATCGTCGCATGTGTCCGCGGTTAGCAGCACGACCAGAGCAAAGAGGGCTGCCAAGTACGCAAAAAAGGCGGCAGGGCAGAGGGAGAAGCGGAAGAGACGCAAGCAGCTTAGTGAGAGTGCTCGAAGGGCCAAGAAGCGCCGTAATTTGCTGGGTGTAGTTCACTGCGACTATACGGCAGTTTTGCGGGGGTGCGGGATAGCTGCAGGAGAAAAATCAATAGAGGCGAGTTCGTTCCGGTCATTTGACAACTGGCTGGCTGGATTCTGCTTCTTTGCGGCGTGTTATTTGGAGGAAAGGCCAGATGAGCACATGAACGTCATCCGGTATTTGCACCTGATTCACGACATGCAGCGAGCGTCAGCAGGGTTAGAATGGCGCACGTATGAGAAAAAATTTTGAGAGAAGCAAGATTGCTTGCAGATAATCGATTTCGAGTGCAAGGACGTGGAGGTGTGGCTTCAGGTCACGCGAACTTCGCAAGCTGCGAAGGAGCCCCGGAACCCGGGGGGCGGATGGCCAGAGTGCTGGGCCATCCGCCCAGGGGAATAGCGCAGAGGCAGGGTCGGGCAGGAAAGGAAGAGCTGATAATCGCGGGGGTGGGCAGGCGCCAGCGAAGGGTAAATGTTTCGCATTTCATAATGCGACTTGTTCCTTCGGCAGGCAGTGTCGTTTTCGACACTCATGCTTGCAATGCAGTGGCATTCACCCGGCCTCCAACTGTTTTAAGGGGAATAGGCAGGGCGCAAGAGGAGGGAAACAAGGCTATGGTAAACCATCCGGGAGTGGGAACGCTCCGCAGGGCTCCAACGCCAATTAAGTTGGATGCCAGGTCCAAGTGGCTTGGCTGGTATCCAAATAGGCAGGTCGCTAAATTTTGGTTTCAAGGTTGGTTTCCGCCTGCCGGTTGCGGGCGAGGTTAGGGTTGCGGCTTTCAAGAATCTGCAATCCGCTCGCACTTTCCCGTCAGTTTTGCGCGACATGGTGGGGAAAGACGTGCGATTGGGTAGAATGGATGGCCCATTTCCCCTTCCACCATTGGATGATTTGGTTATTTCTCCAGTGGGGGTGGTCCCCAAGAAGACTCCGGACGCCTTTAGGCTCATTCAGCTTCTCTCTTACCCGTCAGGGTCGTCGGTCAATGACGCAATACCGCCGGAACAATGTTCGGTGGTGTACCAGTCGTTTGACGAGGCACTGGGGATTGTTCGGACTTATGGCCCAGGAGCTCTGATGGCTAGGATTGATGTTGAATCCGCATTTAGGTTGCTCCCTTTACATCCGGACTCATTCCGTTTTATGGGTTTTCGGATCGGAACGGAATATTTCTTTCACAAATGTTTGCCGAAGGGGTGTTCCGTTTCCTGTTCATCTTCGAAAGGTTTCGCACGT
Organism: Pseudophryne corroboree; assembly: GCF_028390025.1. Taxonomy (NCBI): domain Eukaryota; kingdom Metazoa; phylum Chordata; class Amphibia; order Anura; family Myobatrachidae; genus Pseudophryne; species Pseudophryne corroboree. Next base: position 22,622,203 of record NC_086451.1, on the reverse strand, counting down.
TTTTGCATTGGTGCGTGGAGTCTTCAATGGGAGGTCACGGGGTAGCGCATTGCCTTGTTGATTTCCTGTAAGTGGGACCGGCGAATTCACCGCGCTGCAGCGATTTGTTGTTCAGCATCCGAGCCCTGTTTTATCACTTTGGCGTTCCTGTTTCTGAGGATAAGACGGAGGGGCCAGTCTCCTGTTTGTCGTTTCTGGGTATTGAAATTGACACGGTGGCAGGCTCATGTCGCCTTCCTCAGGCCAAGGTTGACAGGCAAAGTCGCTGGTGGTTTTGAGGGTGCTTGCGCAATTTTTGCTGACATGCTTGCATCGGAATGTATGGTTCCACGCGCAGCATGTTCCGGGAATTGAGAACGGAATTGCCGACGCGTTGTCTCGCGGGCAGTGGGAAAGATTTCGGCTGTTGGCACCTGAGGCCGATGAGCGGGGGTTTCAATGTCCCGTTTATGTCTGGCAGGTGATCGGAACGGACTGGAGGGCCTAGCGATGCGATCAGTAGCTCCGAACACGCCTAAGGCTCACGGTCAAGCTTGGAGCGAGTGGGAAGAGTTTGTCCGAGGACTGGGTCAGGAAGGTAAGAGCGGGCATCGGATGATACTTTCTTTTATTTGGCAGCTTTTTGTCATGGGTAGGTCCAGAGCGGTGGTGTCCCGGTACCTAGCAGGGATTTCATTTTTTAATAAAATGAAGGGTTTTCCTGACATGACAAAGAGCGGGCTTCTTGTGAAGGCGATGAAAGGGTGGGCGCGTGGGGCACCAACGCCGCCAGATAGGCAGTGCCCTATCGATACGGCCTTGCTACTAGCTGTCATTGGTGCTGTAGTCAGTGTCGCATCGTCACTTTTTGAGTCGCTGTTGTTCCAGTTGGCGTTCTCCATGACTTATCACGGAGCCTTTCGGGTTTTGGAGCTGGTAGCGCCATCTAAATGGGCAGATTCGCGCATGCTTCAAGATGACGTGGTGGTGGGTGAGAGGTCTTTGCTGTGCAGACTGCGTCGCTCTAAGACGGACCAAGTAGGTAGAGGACGATGGGTCACTTTGGTGCCCGGTGAGATTGGCATTGAAATATACAGCAGTTCGGCCCGATGTGAGGGGGTCATGGCTGCTGCACTATGACGGTTTACCATTGACGAAATATCAATTTCGTTGGATGCTAAGTCGCTGTCTGGCCGGCTTGGGCCTTTCACCCGCTGCTTTCGGTACGCATTCTTTCCGAATTGGGGCTGCGACGTCGGCTGCATCGGCGGGTTTTTCCGTTGCGGAGATTCAGGCGGTGGGGCGCTGGAAGTCTTCCAGTTACAAACGTTATATTCGTCCGGTTTCATGAGTTTTTCTGTTTTAACAAACGTTAATAAGTTACTGTTGGATGGTTAAGTACGTCATTGTGCAGTTTGTGTCTGTCTCCCCTGTTCATCCTACTCAGGGATTAGCTACTCGCCGCTGCTGGCAGCGGGGGTCTGGAGTTCTTTTGCAATTTTTTGCCTGACCTGACGGACTGAATCTCAATTTACACAATTCGGCTGATTAGTTCCAATACAAAGTCCCTCAGCAGGTTTTATGCTTTCACCTCCAGCTGAGTTCTTATATGTTTTCCCATTTAACCCCCCCCCCATCCCCCCCCACCTCACCCCTTTTTATTTTGCTTTCTTTTATTTTGATCTTTCCCTTTGTGCCTTTATGTTATGCTTCGATTGGCTTGAAGCTTGTTTAGAGCTGCTAGGCCGTGACTCAATAAGAAATGAAAAGCTTTTTCTTTTGGCAGATCCTTCATGGTTAATTCATGAAATACGCTCATGTTAGGATATTTACTAACCTAATTTTTATTCCTTTCCTTCACTTTAGGTTGGGTGGAAGACGGATTGTCAGTATGGGTAGTTGGCCACTCTTATGTTTACATGGCAGCCAGGTTCTTGTCCTTGGAAGGGGCGCAGTTTTTCCTCCGGGCTCATGGTGTTCATTGGCTTGGTTGGCGTGGAATGATGTGGCGAGATTTGAAGAGTAGATTGGTCAGTCAAGTCAGGGAGCATGGAGTCCCTAGGGTTCTGGTTGTCCACTTGGGTGGCAACGATCTGGAGAAGAGGACGTCTTTAGAGCTGAGATGGTCCATGATGGAAGATCTGTCCAGTGTTGCCGCAGCTTGGCCTAGCTGTGTTTTGGTGTTCTCCATGATGGTGCCAAGGTTGCATTGGCGAGGAGTGGCGGACGGTCGCCCTATTGAGTCAAAAGGTGAACGCAGCGGTGGCGAAGTGGGTATTGGCCCACGGAGGAAAAGTGGTTCGCCACCCTAGGATTCGGTTCCGTGAAAGTCACCTTTTTCGGCCTGATGGTGTGCATTTGTCCAAGGAAGGGATGATATTTTTCCTGGAGGATCTGTTTCAGATGTTACAAGAGTTAGGTTGAGGGTATGGTGGCGGTGCGAAGACTCTGTGGAAGAGTCTTTCGCTGTTGGCGGAAAAGAACGGCAGGTTCTAGTTTGACTTGTTAGTCACAGTTTTTACAGTATTGGTGTGGTTTAGGTGCACTCACCTCCATTGACTTTGAAGGCCGCTAGATCACCCAACAGGGGGCAGCGTCATCACCCATGGGGGTGGGTAGTCAGCGTGGAGGTCTGAGTTGGGCACCTATTACCTATGTATGGTTTTTGTGGTAGATTAGGATTGTTTGAGTTTTAATGTTGTCTGGGTTGTAGCCGTTCTTTTTTCTGCACCCATATTTCGGTTGATATTACATGCTAATTTAATATTTCCTTTACAGGTTTTTCTAGTGGTTAGGGTACAATAAATACTAGCTAATAATTTTCTGCCAAATTCAAGTCTCCGTGTCATTATTTCTTAGTATTAAGGGTATAGAATGTTTTACTGTTAGAATGGAGGTCCACACATTAGCATTAGGAGGTTTACCATCACTGACCTAAAGGCTGCTGTACTCCAAGAAATGATTCAAAACCAATTGAAAACAAATGGTGTTCCATGCACTATTACATTATGTACTAACATTTGGAATGGCGTTCTCCAGGCCTTTTTTGTTAACCTTCAAAATCTGTGAGGTGTTTTTGCCTCACCCCGTATAGTAATGACTGATTTGCCTATGATGTCATCTGTTTTGTATAGTGATCAGCGGACTTCTCATTTCTGCTATTTTCCAGCTACTCTTCCTGTCACCCTCCGGCTGTCTAATATCCGATACATTCCAGCTACAGACATGGGGGGAGGTCTATTGCGGACCGAAGATTTTTCTCGCTTTACCCCAGATATTAAAGGGGCCCTCACCAGGAATTCATTATAGACCCCAGGGATGTATCCTTACATAGACTTTTCGGAACGATATCAATGTTTCGGTCAGCACGTGACCTTTATGAAAAAGCGCAACCTTTCACCAGGGTCAGCAAAACATGGAAGGTGCCCCCCCCCCTCCTCTCGGCACCCCTGTAAGACACCAACCACTAGCTTCTGCTAGTCTGGCCAATGTTTTAAAGGGGCAATCGCTGGTTTTGTCTTTTAAATGATTGCCCCTTTAAAACATGGCCCAGGCTCGCCGGAAACTCACGACGCCGCATCTTGCAGGCTATTACATTTACCCCTGAGAGTGAAACCCACCAACATATCACCAGGGACAGATACAGACCTACCACAACTAGGGATGGTCATTGGCGGTTTAACCATCGATAATACAATCAGCAGGTAACATCGATGACATTAAACCATCATTTGGAGAACCATGGATGCAGAGACCCATCGGTGAACATCCCTGCTGTGTGGAATGGCGGGCCAGTCACTGAGGGGCGCAGGGGGGCTTAGCAGCACGGCCGGGGTCCACTTTGCCATGAATGAAAAAATACCCTGCCTTTGCCTTTCAGACGTCGATGGTGGGGAACCATCAGTCTTTGCCATCGATGGTAAACCCAAAGACCACTTGTGGCAAAGTATAGATGGATGTTGACCGTCGATGGCCATTTCTACCCACAATTCCCTTCTCCAACAACTCTATACAACAGTCAAGTTGCTCAATCAATTAAGCAGAAGTGGGAAAAGGTGCAGGGCAGAAAGGAGTTAACAAATTAAAAGAAACCCCAATTGATGGGTGAATCAACCCAATGGCACGCAGCCCCCCCCTCCCCCATAGCACCACCACAGACTAACGCTAGTCAGACACTGAGCCATATTCTGTAAAGTGCGGCCCATTATATGAAAGGTCATGTAGTGAGCAGACGAGGGTCAGACAGGGCGGGAAATGCATTTGTGGCCACTGACAGTCGCCTGATGATTCAACTGGATTAGACTTTTTCTATCTCACTGCCTCAAATTCTCTCAGTATTCATATTAATCAGGGATATATGTTGCAGGAGAACTGCACAATGAAATAAATGGCCAGTACACCTATACGTTCAATGATACTGTACACCAGTATAAAGTGAAATGCATTGTGCCAATCATGGATTATTAACCTTCTCACACAGATATAGGGGTCTAAGGGGGTCATTCCGACCGATCGCTCGCTGTGGTTTGTCGCAGCGCAGCGTTCAGGTCGGGACTGCACATGCGTCGCTCCGCAGAGGCAGCCGCTGGGTGGGAGGTGGGACGGGCGGCGGCGTTAAGCCGTCGTTTAGGGGGTGCAGTCTGGCCAACGCAGGCGTTGCCGGACCGTTGGGGGGGGGACGGGCCGCGGCGGCTGCGCAAAGTCACACGGAGCCACTGCAACCCGGGGCAGCGAGGAGGTTCTCCCGGCCAGCCGCAGGCTGGGAGTAACTCCTGAAATGCAAAAGCATCACCGCTGTGCGATGCTTTCGCATTTCTGTGGGGAAGGGGGGACGGCACTGACATGCGGGGCGGACTAGCCCCGTGTGATGGGCGTCCCCCCGCATGTCTGAGTGCCTGATCGTAGCTGTGCTAAATTTAGCACAGCTACGATCAGCTCGGAATGACCCCCTAGGTACTAAAGCATGGGACTTTGCAGCAGGGGAGCAGGTGAAGAGCCCATGGAGGTGACGGAGACCCCCCCCCCCCCCCGCACACCACCTCACAAGTATCGCGGGGGAGCCTCCGTCACCGCATTGGGATATTGAGTGCATATGTTAGTACATAGCCATCAACATCCCTGAGATGGGCGGCGAGAGCTCCTAACTGCCATGTTACAGGCCGTGTTTGAAAAATGACAGTTAGGAGCTGGTTGGTTGGTAGTTTATCTCCGCCCACTTTATCTCTCTATAGTGAAGTGCAGCGGCCATATTGCCTGAATGCAGAGGTCATCTGGGTCGTATTGTACATAGACCATAGTTACCGACTTCTGGGCTGCTCTCTCCGGGAGAAAGCAGCCCGTCGGCTCAGCAGGGGGGCGGGCAGTGAGGTGACGTGACAGGGGGGGGGGCGGGCCAGAGGCGGAACAGAGGCGGGCCAGAGGCGGAATGGGGCGTGGCTTCTGGACCACACCATTTAAGTCACGCCCCCCGTTGTGTAATGCCGCGATTACTGGCATTATACAGCAGGGGGTGTGGTTACGATGACGCGATTCAACAAGAATCGCGTCATCGCCTGCCCGGACCGCCCACTTTACTCGTTAAGTGGGCGGCGGGCAGGGGGTGACCCGCGGATATCGGGAGACTTGCCTGCTCTTCCGGGGGGCCGGGAGGGTCACTCGTTTTTCGGGAGCCTCCCGGCCATTCCGGGAGGGTAGGCAAGTATGACATAGACCATGAATTGCTTTGTGTGTGACTGACTCTCTGCCACTACACTCCAAAGCTAACAGCCCCGAGACATCCTATACCTGTAATGGTGACTGCAGGCAGTAAGTGTAGGTAAAAGCCTGCCTGTTGTCATGAAGGCAGCCATGTTGTGGGCGGGTCTAACAGTCATGAGAATGCAGCTTATCAAATCACAGGGAGCTAGTGAAATTGCTGAGGCGTGAGGCACCGGCCTCTGTTTAATTAACAAAAACAAGGCCTCCATTTCTGCACGAGATAGATGCACTTTAAGTAATTAAATGGGGTCAGGAACTGTGCGGAGCCATCGCAAAGTCCTCAGGTACTGCATACACATACACAGCACCAGAGCAACAACAGGGAACATGAACTGCCTGAGTGAGTCTACAGCCTCGCAGACTGACCGCGGCAGTAGTGACGCTGGTGCCATGTTTCTCTGCTTACATGACGGCAGATACACGCCCCGATTACGGCCAGACATGCCCGGCGTTTTTTTGCCGCCACTCCTAGTTACCTCTCCCTTCCTGTCAATCCCTCAGCGTTACAAATCTCAGTGCGAGCGCAATTACAAAGGCACTTTGGTGCGTGATCAGGGCGCCGTGGCACGTGCGCAGTCTGCCGAAGTCGCTCAGTTGCATGAATTTCGGTGATTGCGTACAAACATGAATTCAGCCCTGTGTGTTAAATATCTATTGTTTGGGCTTCTTCTGGATGGTTTATGTATTTATATTTACAATATTATATTGCAAAAAATTATGTAAAATCCAGCTTTATCCAGATTTATTTGTTTAATCCATATTTATTTGTTGTGCGAAATCGCAAGGCGGATGATTATCGGTCAGCTGCGAATGTGCACGGATGGTAATTTAAAAAGCGCGAGGCCAAACTGCAAAAAATTCCTGTGTTTTTTTTTATCGCTAGGCGAACGCAGACTGAGTGACAGGAAGCGGGCGTTTGTGGGTGGTAACTGCCCGTTTTCTGGGAGTGTCAGGAAAAACGCAGGCGTTCCCAAGCGTTTTCAGGGTGTGTGATGTCAGCTCCGCCCCTGATCAGCCTGTGTGTATCACATTGTAGGAGTAAGTCCTGGGCTGCGCACAGACTGGAAAATCATTAGATGGTGAGTGAGTTGCAGACAGATTTGCAGCTGACCGGCGTTTGCAAAACTTTTCACACGGCGTACGCAGACTTGCACGGGGCGGATTTTCACTCTGTCTGGGCGGCGACTATCCGATCGCAAACCTCTGCAAAATCGCAGCGGAGCAATCAGCTCTGAATTAGGCCCTTCCTGCCTAGTTGTGATGTCACTGTCAGGGGTTCCTGCGGCCAGCCTAACGTGTCGGCTGGTCAGTCGCCCATACACACAGATAGATGTACTAATTTACAGTATATATGCCATTCTGCAAGGATGACGAGATATGTCTGTGAATAACGCTGTCACAGACGGGAGCTGATCTACTTAAAGATACATATCGGGAGCTGATGTACTTAGCGATATATCGCTCTTACAGCCGACGGACGATATATCTATATAAATCTCTATCTATCTATCTATCTATCTATCTATCTATCTATCTATCTATCTATCTATCTATCTATCTAT